>NC_057813.1:559586122-559608418 GCF_018294505.1 Triticum aestivum
GACCACAATGGCGATGAAGCAGGGCCACCTGGCGTCTCGTAGCTCGATTGGGAGGAGGGGGGGGGGTTTCGACGGTGCTTCTGGACTCGGCGAAAGGGTGAGGGGTGCACAATGGCCGCGGTGGTGCTTGTCGGCGCAATGATGGCGTTCTCGGGCGGCTGCGGGGAGAGAACCAGAGAGGGAGAGAGAACCAGGGGAGGGGAGAGAGAGCAGGGAGTGAGGGAGAGGTGACAGAGGCTTCAGGGTGTCTCTGTGGTGTTGCTAGAAGGGTCCGGGGAAGCAGAAGGTGGCCAGAGCAGCGTCGGCGCTTGCCACGCACCTGGTTGTCCTCCTGGCAGAGGAGGAAGATGACAAGGGGGCACTGGTGGGCTGGGCCACCAGCTTGGCTGCCAGCGGGCTACAGTAGCGGGCCCCAGGTGGGTGCAGGTAAGTCCTTCTCTCTCTATCTTTTATTTATTGTTTCTGTTTTCTATTATTCTTCAGTCTTTAGGGCTTTATTTAAAATACTGAAACAGATCCAAAAATCATAAAACTAATAATGGCTACTGTTTAGGATATATCCAACAGTAAACATTTTAGTTTATGATTATTTGAGCATTTAAAATATTTAATAGCAGTTACATGCCCCAATGCAAATACTATATGATTTAATTCAGAGCCCAAATATGTCATGGAAAAATGTGCAACACCTCTAGTTATGATTCTAGCATTTTCCAGAAATGATGAACATTTTTGAAAGCCATTTGGATTCACTGAAAATATTTTAGTTGAACCTAGTGAATTCCTTTGTTGCTAGGGTTTAGGCAATCCCCATTTCAGGTTTAAGAGAAATTTAAACATGATGCAACACAAGACTAGCTAACCCATAGCAGACTAGAATTAGGGATGTGACATTCCCTTTGTCCATCGGTATGTTACTTGCCCGAGATTCGATCGTCGGTATCTTCATACCTAGTTCAATCTCGTTAACAGCAAGTCTCTTTACTCGTTACATAATACATCATCATGTAACTAATTAACTCATTAGTCACTTTGCTTGCAAGGATTCTTGCCTTCTTATGATGTGTATTACCAAGAGGGCCCAGAGATACCTCTCCGATACTTGGAGTGAAAAATCCTAATCTCGATCTATGCCAACTCAACAAACACCTTCAGAGATACTAGTAGAGCATCTTTATAATCACCCATTTACGTTGTGACGTTTGACAGACACAAGGCATTCCTCAGGTATCCGGGAGTTGTATAATCTCATACTCAAAGGAATATGTATTTGACATGAAGAAAGCAATTGCAATAAAACTGAATGATCATTATGCTAAGCTAACGGATGGGTCTTGTCCATGACATCACTCTCCTAATGATGTGATCCCATTATCAAATGACAAATCATGTCCATGGTTAGGAAACCTTAACCATCTTTGATAAACGAGCTAGTCAAGTAGAGGCTCACTAGGGACATGGTGTTATTTTATATATTCACACATGTATTTAGGTTTCCGATCAATACAATTCTAGCATGAATAATAAACCTTTATCATGAATAAGGAAATATAAAATAACAACTTTATTATTGCCTCTAGGGCATATTTCCTTCAGTGCTTGGCAAGGCCAACGAGGCAGACCGCGATGTTGCTCGACTCCTGGTAGAACCAGTAGGAGCGTCGCCGTGTTATTGCCGCCGTGAACCAATCGCCAAGGCGGTTTGCCGACGAGGAGGTCGTTCTTGGGGGTCGACGGCCTTGTTCGGCGCCTCGTTTTGCCCATATTGTTCGGGGAAAGGTGTGTGTCTTGCAGCCGCGCCCATAGCGAGCGCAGCTGGGGGATCGCGGCATGAGCCCAAGTGGGCGTCGTTGTTGCGACTGCATCCGCTGACACGGCGGGGAGGTGCAGACTGAGTGTTCCCTTCACTCGCGGCTTCTAGGACAAGCTCATCAAGACGCTGCTAGTGCTGCCTAGCCCCGGCGTTTCCCGCCCCAGCTTCGGCCACGGGGGACACAACAACGGCACTACCTACCGGTCGTGTCGCCTGCAGCGCCCTCCTCACCCAACGCCGCCGCGACATCTATGGCGTCAGCGGCTATGTGAGAGGCGGCCTTCAAAGTGGAGGGGTGCATGGTCGCACCGAGTTTCTTCTTGGGCACCATGAAGGTAGAAGGTGATGATGAAGAACATGTTGATGAAGGTCGACGCAATGTTCATAACCTTGGGTTCACGCAAGCGACCCCTGGCGAGCCAAAGATGTCGTGGGTGGACACGATCACCTATAGGGCCACGAGCCCCTTTATGGTTCGGCAGGGGGAGATCATATTGCACAAAGAGTGGAGGCCATGAGGCAGCACGACGATGATGACACTAGTCATTTTTACCTAGGTTTGGGCCGCTGAGAAGCATAAAACTCTACTCCTGGCTTGGTGGATCGGATGGATGAACACAAAGGCACGCAGCACACAAAGCCCAGCAAGGTGGCCTTGATGTCTGCTAGAACTATGTCGGTATTTCCCCAAAGACGAAGGGATGATGTAGTATAGTGACGGTAGGTATTTCCCTCAGTGATGAGATCTAGGTTATCGAACTAGTAGGAGGACCTCCTCACATCACGTAAAAAAGCACCTGCACACAAATAACAAATACTCGCAAGCCGACATGTTAAAAGGGTTGTCAATCCCTTTTGGGTACGGCGCCTCGAGATAGGCAAAATAACGTGAGATAAAGTGGTAGATATGATAAATAGATCGCAAACCAAATAAATTGTAGCAAGGTATTTTTGTATTTTTGGTTTAATAGATCTGAAAATAAATGCAAAGGGAAATAGATCGCAAAGGCAAATATGATGAAAAGAGACCCGGGGACTGTAGCTTTCACTAGTGGCTTCTCTCAAGAGAAATAGCAAACGTGGGAAAAGAATTACTGTTGGGCAATAGATTGAACTTCAAATAATCATGATGATATCCAGGTAACGATCATTATGTAGGCATCACGTCCAAGATTAGTAGACCGACTCCTGTCTGCATCTACTACTATAACTCCACACATCAACCGCTATCCAGTATGCATCTAGTGTATTAAGTTCATTGAGAAACGGAGAATTCAATAAGAATGATGACATGATGTATACAAGATCTATTTATGTAGAAATAGACCCCATCTTGTTATCCTTAATAGCAACGATACATACGTGTCGTTTCCCTTTCTGTCACTGGGATCAAGCACCGTAAGATCGAACCCATCACAAAGCACCTCTTCCCATTGCAAGATAAATAGATCAAGTTGGCAAAACAAAACCCAAATATCGGAGAAGAAATATGAGTCTATAATCAATCACGCATATAAGAGATCAAAGAAGACTCAAATAACTTTCATAGATAAAAACATATATCTGATCATAAACTCAAAGTTCATCGGATCCCAACAAACACACAACAAAAGACTTACATCATATGGATCTCCAAGAGACCATTGTATTGATAATCAAGAGAGAGAGAGTAAGCCATCTAGCTACTAACTACAGACCCGTAGGTCTACAAAGAACTACTCACACATCATAGAGGCACCAATGGAAGTGGTGAACCCCTCCATGATGGTGTCTAGATTGGATCTGGTGTTTCTGGACTCTGTGGCGTCTAGAATTGATTTTCGTCCACTCCCCTAGGGTTTCTGGAATATTGGGGTATTTATAGAGCAAAGAGGTGGTTCAGGGGGCACCCAAGGTGGGCACAACCCACCAGGGCACGCCTGGGCCTCCAGGCGCACGCTGGTGGGTTGTGCTCCCCTCGGAGCACCCTCCTAGGTGCTTTCCTGGCCCACTAGATGTCTTTTGGCCCAAAAAATCCTCAAGAAGTTTCGCTGCGTTTGGACTCCATTTGATATTGATTTCTTGTGATGTAAAAAACATGCAGAAAACATCAACTGGCACTGGGCACTGTGTCAATAGGTTAGTACCAAAAATGATATAAAATGATTGTAAAACATCCAAGAATGATAATATAACAGCATGTAACAATCAAAAATTATAGATACGTTGGAGACGTATCAACATCCCCAAGCTTCATTCTTGCTCTTCCTTGAGTAGGTAAATGATAAAAACAGAATTTTTGATGTGGAATGTTGCCTAACATGTTCATCACATTTCTTTTCTTTATAGCATGGACATTTGTACTTTTATATGTTTCAAAGCAATATTCTAGTTTTGACATGAAGACTTTAAATGTCAAGCATACCAACAAGCAACCATGTCTTTCAAAATATCAACACTAAAGAAAGTTATCCCTAGCCCATTATGCTCAATCATTGATCCATTCATGAAAAACACTCAAATATTAGCTACACCCAATGCTCAAATATGATCATAGTAGTGCCCTTAGTTGGTGCTTTATAAGAGAAGATGGAGACTCAAATTCAAAATAAAAAATTGCATAAGTAAAAGAAAGGCCCTTCACCGAGGGAAGCAGGGATTTGTAGAGGTGCTAGAGCTCAGAGCTTAAATTGAGAGATAAAAAACATTTTTGAGAGGCATACTTTTCCCACGAACGAAAATGACTTAGAGCCCCCAACACTTTCCATGCTAGATACATCATAGGAGGTTCCCAAACAAAAAATAAAGTTTATTCCTTTTTCCACCATTACTTCCACTTTCCATGGCTAACCGTATCCACGGGTGCTCTCCATACCAACACTTTCCAAGGAATTTATTATTTGACAACATAAAGTAAATTCATTTTTCATTTCGGGACTAGGCATCCCTAATACCTTTGTCATACTCTCATGCAATGACAAGTGAATAAACACCCATCGTGAGATAACACATCTAGCATGGAAAATATTGGCCACCCCTCACCGCCTTGCAAGCGATAGAGCACACAAAAGAGAAATTTATTTTGAAAATTAGAGATGGCACATGCAAATTTGCTTAGAACGGCACGGATATACCGCATATAGGTAGATATAGTGGACTCATATGGCAAAACTAGTTTAAAGTGTTTTGGATGCACAGGTAGTTATCATACTTAGTGCAAAATGAAGGCTAGCAAAAATATTGAGAAGCGACCAACCAAAGAGCGAAAAATCTCGTACCCAAGCATTAAGCATAAGTAACATCGAATAATGCACCACAAGTAGGATATAAATTTCATTGCATAACTATTGACTTTCATGCTTGCATAGGGAATCACAAACCTTAACATCAATATTCTTACTAAAGCACAATTACTCATCAACCTGACTAACATATCATATCGTCATTTCTCAAAACCATTACTAAGAATCAAGTTTATTTTTTCCAATGATCTTCATGAAAGTTTTTATTATATCCTCCTTGGATATCTATCACTTTGGGACTATTTTCATATGTTGCTTTTGATAAGCTCAGACAAATATAAGTGAAGAACATGAGCATAATTTTTTCTTTCTCTCAAAATAATCTAAGTGAAGCAAGAGAGAATTTCTTCAAAAATAACAAAGCACACCATGCTCAAAAAGATATAAGTGAAGCACTAGAGCAAATCCATGGCTCTAGAAATTTAGGTGAAGCATAGGAGCAAGCATAGCATAATTTTTGGCTCTCTCAAAAAGGTGTGTTCAGCAAGGATTCAACACCAACACAAAGAAAAACAAGTAAAGACTCATATCATACAAGATGCTCCAAGCAAAACTCATAATATGTGTCGAATAAAAATATAGCTTCAAGTAAAATACCGATTGTTGTTAGAAGAAAGCGGGGATGCCACTCGGGGGAATCCCCAAGCTTAGTTTCTTGCTACTTCTTGAATATTATCTTGGGGTCCCTCGGGCATCCCCAAGCTTAGCCTTTTGCTCATCCTTATTCCTTCATCCATCATAAGATCACCCAAAACTTGAAAACTTCAGTCACACAAAACTCAACAAAACCTTCGTGAGATCCATTAGTATAAGAAAGCAAACCACTACTATAAGTACTATTGAAAACCTATTCTTATTTTTTTTGAATTATGTCTACTGTATTCCAACTTTTATATGGCAAAAACTCATCAAATAAAACCATAGAATCATCAAAACAAGCACACAACACAAAAAAAATAGAATCTTCCAAAAACAAAACAGTCTGTAGCAATCTGGCTATTTCGAATACTTCTGTAACTCCAAAAATTCTAAAAAAATTGGATTGAAGTGAGAAATTTGTCTATTAATCTTCTGTGAGAAGAATAAACTCAAAAGCACTCGTATGTTAAAAATGAAAAATAATCTTGTGAGCGCAGAAGTTTCTATTTTTCAGCAAGATCAAATCAACTTTCACCCAAATCATCCCAAAGGCCTTGTTTGGCACAAACACAAAATTAGAACACAGAAACACATCTAACCAGAGGTATAATTGGGTATATTATTGAAAACAGCAATAAAACCAAAAAGCAAAAAGATACAAGTTGGGTTGCCTCCCAACGAGCGCTATCGTTTTACGCCCCTAGCTAGTGAAAGGATCGATATAGTTGACTAGAGGGGGGGCTGAATAGGCAACTAATTTTTTAAACTTTTCTTTACCAAACTAAACTTTGCATCAAAGTAGGTTGTCTATATATGCAACTAGGTGAGCAACCTATATGATGCAACAACAATAAGCACACAAGCAAGCAAAGGATAGAACACAATATATCTTGCACAAGTAAAGGTAAGAGATAACCAAGAGTGGAACCGATGAAGACGAGGATGTGTTACCGAAGTTCCTTCCCTTTGAGGGGAAGTACGTCTGTGTTGGAGCGGTTTGGAGGCACAATGCTCCCCAAGAAGCCACTAGGGCCACTGTATTCTCCTCACACCCTCACACAATGCGAGATGCCGTGATTCCACTATTGGTGCCCTTGGAGGCGGCGACCGAACCTTTACAAACAAGGTTGGGGCAATCTCCACAACTTAATTGGAGGCTCCCAACGACACCACGAAGATTCACCACAATGGACTATGGCTCCACGGTGACCTCAACCGTCTAGGGTGCTCAAACACCCAAGAGTAACAAGATCCGCAAGGGATTAGTGGGGGAATCAAATTTCTCTTGGTGGATGTGTAGATCTGGGCCTTCTCAATCAATCCCTAGAAAATCAACAAGTTTGATTGGCTAGGGAGAGAGATCGGGTGAAAATGGAGCTTGGAGCAACAATGGAGCATAGGGATGGAAGAGGTAGTCAACTAGAGGAAGAAGACACAAATTTTGTAGTCACGGGAAAATTCCAACTGTTACCCACCAACTCAGCCCGTGACCTGCGGTACTACCGCACAACAAGAGCGGTACTACCGCAAGGACCTGCGGTACTACCACGGAGGTCCGTGGTACTACCATGGGTGTGGCAGGGCCTGGACTTGTCCTGATGAGCACCGACAGGGGGCAGTAGAACCGCTGACGCGGTACTACCGCGACGCCATGCGGTACTACCGCAAGGCAGGCACCGTCCAGGCACGATAGGCACGGATATAAAAAATTACATCCGTGACTACATCCGCTGAGTTTTTATCTATGCAAAAGTCCGACACGGCACTACTGCAAACCAGGTGTGCTACTATCGTGTAGGGCGCGGATGTAAAAAATTACATCCGCCCCTACTTCCGATCATGCCGTTGTGCCTGGCTAGGCTTCATGGTACTACCGCACCGAAGCACGGTACTACCGCGTATGGCGCGGATGTAGAAAATTACACCTGCTCCTACTACTGCTCATGTAGCAGCGCCTGGCCAGAGCTCACGGTACTACCGCTTAGGAGGAGCGGTACTACTATGGGTGCCTGCGGTACTACCGTGCTGGGGCCCGGTACTACCGCTGGCGCCTGCGGTAGTACCGCTCTGGGGAGCAGTACTACTGCCAGCCTTTGAACAACAACACTAGGAGTCCTTCATTCTGCAAAGACACGGTGGGGCGGAGGAAGCTCCAAAGAGCCAAAGGAAAGGAGGTGCAAAAGTAACATGTGTACGTGAGATTCTACCAAAACCTTTCCAACACAGACACCCTCTTAATAGTACGGCTTTCCTACGACTCAAATCCACCGAAAAGAAACATAGAGAACGCCATCTTCAATAGTCTTCGAGGGGCATAAAATCGCCTTGTGTTCAGACATGATATATTTGAAAAGATCAGTGCACACGATTAGTCCGCAAACACATTGTCGTCAATCACCAAAACTGCTAAGGGATAAATATGCCCTTACAATCTCCCCCTTTTTGGTTTTCTGATGACAATATGGGATTTTCTCATAGGGATATAAAGTGAGGCAACGGTAAACCCACAATCTATAAAATATAGACGGGCTCCCCCTAGATGTGTGCACTCTAGAAATGTGCTTTGGACTGCACGTCACACATACTAGGATCAACACTCCCCCTATATTTTATAGACAAGGCATCTCTTGCAATAGTATAATCAACACTAAGCAGTAGGCAAGATGATGGATATAACTAAGTAACAAAGACAGAAAGATAAGCAGGAGTGCAGATTCTTACACCATATGATACATAACTTGGTCTTACGAGCACAAACTAAACAAACTAAACCAAAGCAAACAAGGTTCAACAAACAGAAAGCAAAGCAACTGAGCTAAAACACACGACACACGACACGCAAATCCTACACTCTCTCCCCCTTTGGCATCGAGACACAAAAAAGGCAGAGAGGACACGTACGACATAGGTGGTAGCTCAGGCTGAAAATGACTCCTCATAGTACGAAGCAGCGGGAACGGTCTCCTCCTCAGAATCAGTCCACGTGTAGCCCTGCTTAGCCATCCAGGCAGCATCGGGGGTGATGTGCTTCTCGGATCCGCTAGACACCTCCTGGCCACACGTCTTCAAAATCCTCTTGTCGCGACGGCGAATCTCCTTCTGAGCAACATGGGCCCTATACTGACCCTGGGTCTGCATGCAGAACAACTTCTTCATGTTCGTCTTCAGCTTCTTTGCCCAAGAGGGCTCAGTAGAGGGAGGAGTGTAACCAGCAGAACGGTCCTCAGCAGCTTCCTCCTCCTCAATATCCTCCTCATCCACAACCATCTTGGTAGGCTCGGCCTCAGTGGTGGTGTTAGCCCATTGGCTCTTGATGCAGAGCTTGATGGGCTCATGACGAATCCAGCTGGGGGCAATGTACTCATCATTGGGATAGAGCTTCTCCCAAGTCTTGGAGATCAAGTGAAACAGATAAGGCCCACAGATGGGGACCTTACGATTGAACACCGCAAACTGAAGCTCGCACCAGATGATATGTGAGACATCAAGTGGTTGAGTCTGAGCCTGATGCGCATCCTCACAAATGAGCATCATATCCACAAGATAGGCATGCACCTGGCCCATGTCACCAATGCGCTGGAAGAGGGTGTTGTGGAAGAGACGATGCATGATGTCAAGGAAGGGGTTCATCACCCACACCTTCTTCTTGCTAGCAAGTGTCTTCTCAACAAGGAAGTGCAGGAGCTTGTTCTTGTTGGCCGACTCAAAGTTGGCATGAGGGCGAACTCCAACGGGGGTGTCGAGCCCCGGATCTAGAATGTGAAGTAAATCCATGAAATCCTTCCACTTAGCAGTCATCCGTTGACCATTGGTCATCCATGTCATGGTACTTGCTTCATCGAAATCGAAGTGGACCGAAGAAAAGAACTGAGCCAGAATGTCTGGGTCAAAGTCCAGGTGAAACGTAAGCATCTGCTCAATGCCGAACTACTTCACCAGATCCAAAGCCTCTCCAAAATAGCCACGGTGCTTGGCCTGCCTCATGTGATTCATGTCAATCGAGTGAACTTCCACGTAGACGTTCTGCTTGGCCTTGATCACATCCAGATAGATAAGGTTCTGCTGCTTGGTCCAGAACAGATCATTCCCTCTGGGGTTAGCACGGGGATTCACATAGGGGTTGATCTTCCTTCGAACAATGAACTCGGCCAGAGGTATCTCATCCATGCCCATGGTGGGCTCACTCTGCTTGGTGGCGGTGTGCTTGGTTCTGCGTTGGGGATCATTGGAGACCTCTGGAGCTTCATCTTGGGGCAAGCCCCAACGACGACACATGCACAACACAAAGAGAAGGCAAAAGACAACAAAGACTAAAACACGAATCACAAGTCTCAGGAAGAGAGGCGGTGGCCGGAGCCACCTATGTATGAGTCACTTGGTATGGCACCAAGAAGAATTATCCTTGGGCCATGACCAAGACTCGTCTTTGAAGCACAAGTACCATAAAAATGGCTAATGTGAAAGAGTTGATCAGTTTATGCATAATGGGGGGAGGGAAAGTTCATTGAGAGAAAAACACTCCCCCTATGTCCATGCCTACACCTAAACACGATAGCATGATGAGTATGGTGGGGTGTGCAAGGGTTCAAACCACATTTCTCGAATCAATGATATTTAGCTCATGCCTTAACTCGTGAAATCTTGCTTCATCCAAGGGCTTCATGAAAATATCTGCAAGGTTATCATGAGTGTTAACATACTTGAGCTTGATCTCCCCTAGCCTAATGTGATCCCGGATGAAGTGATACCGAATCTCAATATGCTTCGTCTTTAAGTGTTGCACCGGGTTGAGAGAGATCTTGATGGCACTTTCATTGTCACACCAAAGAGGCACTTCATCACAAGTGACACCGTAATCCTTCAAAGTTTGCCTCATCCATAGAAGTTGAGCAGAACAACTACCGGCAGCCACATACTCCGCTTTGGTGGACAAGAGAGATACACAACTTTGCTTCTTAGAAGACCAACTCACTAATGAGTAACCAAGCAATTGGCACCCTCTGGAGGTGGACTTCCTATCCACTTTGTCTCCCGCCCAATCTGAGTCTGTATAGCTCAAAAGATCAAAGTTGGCTCCTCTTGGGTACCATAAGCCAAAGTTTGGGGTATGACCCAAATATCAAAAGATTCGCTTGACCATCACAAAGTGGCTTTTCTTAGGTGCGGCTTGAAACCATGCACAAATTCCCACACTCAACATGATATCCGGTCTAGATGCACAAAGGTAAAGCAAGGATCCAAACATGGAGCGATATACCTTTTGATCCACCGCTTTACCATTGGGATTAATGTCAAGTTGGCATTTGATCGGCATTGTAGTGGAGGCCGGCTTGACATCACTTAGCTTGAATCTCTTGAGCATGTCTTGCACTACAAAAAAAACACTTCCGTGATGATACGTGTTTGTCACAGTAGGTTGCGTTTTTTGTCATGCATGTACATCCATGACGATTTTATGACAGAATCAAGATACTCATACCTGTGCTATCATAGAAGTGTTCCATGACATTACCAAAATTATCATCATGGAAGTGTCTACTTCCATGACGATAAATCGCGCGTCATAGAAGTTCTTTCGTCAAGGGTGATCTACTCATGGCATCCACCATAACGGAACACCGTTAAGCTACCGGGTTGGGTTTTGGATCCGATAACCCCTTAACAGCCCCGACCAATGGGGATTTTCCAAGTGTAAAATCATCATTGGCTGGAGGAAACACGTGTCGGCTCATCGTTGGGACAAATGGCATCCACTCATTGGACAGAAGGCGCCTATGATACATTGACACGTGGCACGGCCCAACAGAGGCCCATTCCTGTGAAAAGGCCAGCCCGTTTGACTTGGTCAAAAGGTGGCGGGCCGGCCCATGGAAAGCATGTTAATGGCATGTTTGCATATAGCCCATTTACAGCCCGCTAACCCAAGGCCTGTCACGCCCTATATGAATTAGGCCCAGTAGCGTCATCTGGGCCATCCAATATGATTCCAGCCCGTTTTCACTTCTGGCCCATGTATGGCCCATGATGTCTTTCGGCCCATATGAGGCCCTTTGTAACTCTTGGCCTATTAACGGCCCATGGTGAAACTGGCCCGTAATGAACAATGTATCCCTTTACACCCATTAACGGCCCATGGTGAAACTGGCCCGTAATGAACAGTGTATCACCTTATCCCATTAACGGCCCGTTATTCCGTTGGTCCGTTTCCAGCCCATGTTATCTTTCGCCCTTCTCAGAGCCCATTTATTCATGGGCTCATTTCCAGCATTCGTTTACTTACGCCCCGTTACTGTCATTTTCTGCTTGTGGGCCAAATTCAGCCTGTGGTTATAGTCAGGCCGTTTGTGGTTCGTTAATACGTTGGGCCATTTTCATAGCGTCATCAAATACGGCCTATTAACGATGGCCCGTTATGTCGGCCCATGAACGGACGATTCCAACTCTAGCCCGTTTACAGCCATAATGCGGTATGTTTGGCCCATGTTTGGTCAATCGATCATACGGCTCATATAAGGCCCATTGGTGATACGGCCCGCAGAAGGCCCATTGTTCTACGGCCCGTAGAAGGCCCATTGTTTCTATGGCCTGCAGAAGGCCCGCTGTTTCTACGGCCCGTAGGAGGCCCAGTGTCACTACAGTAAATATTAGCCCATGGTTATCACTACAAAAAAAGACACATCCGTGACATTTTGGGCCGAACGAATTTTTTCTGTCATACATATGACACTTCTATGACGATAATTGTGACAAAACCCAGTATCATCATAGATGTGGTGGGCTCCTAATTCATGACAAAAAATCATGACAGAAAATGGGCGTTTCGCCCTGGGCGGGCCGGAGACGCAGCTGCATGACATTCTTTGGGCCGTCCATGATGGGAAAAACCATGTTAGAAGCGAGGGTGAGGAAAATTTCGAGGAGTTCCCGGTTACGGTGGGCGGTCGGGGGCCGAGCGATGCGTGTTTCTCTCATACACGTACGCGCGTGTGTGCGAGGCGTTGGCTCTAACTAAACCCGAGCGAGGCGTTGGGCTCTAACTGAACCCGAGCGATTGCAGTGCAGGTTACGCGTTACTAAACCCGAGCGGTCGATCGATGGCTGTTAACTGAACCTGACTGAGCGATTCCTTCGCTACTGCTGCTAACTGAAGCCGATTGATGCTGCCTCTAGGATGAACAGTGAGCGTTGCAGGGGGTTTGGATGAACAGTGAGTGGTGGCATTGCCTCTGGATGAACATGACCCCGTGGTGTGGAGGGCTGGATCAACAGTAGACGGTGGAGGAGTGCCCGTGGAGGGGTGGTTGAACAGTAGCCGGTGGAGTAGCGCGCGGTGTAGGCTGGATGAACAGGAGCCCGTGGAGGCTGGAGGAGGTCGACGGTAGCCCGTGGAGGCTGGAGGAGGTTGACGATGGAGATGAACGGTATCCCGTGTAGTCCCGTTTTATGGTACGCCACACCCCTCCCGATGAACAGGACCCCCATTTCGACCGTAGCGCTCCAACACAAGTCCGTTTCGTCCGTTTTGCAGTACGCCACACCCCTCCCGATCAACAGGACCCCCGTTTCGACCGTAGGAGGTCCATTTGATCCGTTTTGCGGTATGCCACACCCCTCTCGATCAACAGGACCCACGTTTCGACCGTACGAGGTCCGTTTCCTCTGTTTTGCGGTACGCCATACCCCTCCCGATGAACAGGATCCCGTTTCGAATGTGGTCGGTCGAACACAAGGCCGTTTCCTCCATTCTACGGTATGTTAGGCCTCGTTTCCATCGCCTGTTCCATCCAAGCCCTCCCGATGAACACGACCACGCATTCTGTTCCGACCTAGCCGGTTGGCTCCCACGCGTTCCGTTGCCTCTCAATGAACACGACGCATTTTGTTGCCTCCCCATGAACACGACGCATTCTGTTGCCTCCCCATGAACACGACGACGACGCTGTTTCTTCGTTCCGACCCAGCCATGTGCACGAGCCCTGGCCGTACGTATGCGCGAGTAGGCATTCGAGACCCTTCCCGTATGTACACATACATGGTCGTATTTTCTTTCTTGCACACTGGCCGTTGTATGTACGTGTACATGCTACGTGTGCACCTCTACTACGACACGTACGCGCCTCTACTACGACACGTGCGCGTCTCTACATCGACCAGTATATATGTACATACACGTTCGCGACCAGAATGACAACACTACGTACGATTCGACCAGGTGGGTCCCGACTGTCAGGCACTTCCTTGTGTGCGAAGATGTAGCTGGTAGGTCCCAGCAGTCAGGGGGGCGAATCGTGTTTTTTGCCCAGACGCACTTCCTTGCGTGCGAAGATGTAGCTGGTGGGTCCCAGTAGTCAGGGGGGCGAATTGTTTTTTTTTGCCCGAACGCACTTCCTTGCATGCGAAGATGTAGCTGGTGGGTCCCAGTAGTCAGGTGGGCAAATTGTTTCTTTGCCTGGACGCAGTTCCTTGCGTGCGAAGATGTAGCTGGTAGGTCCCAGCAGTCAGGGGGGCGAATCATTTTTTTGCCCGGATGCACTTCCTTGCGTGCGAAGATGTAGCTGGTCGGTCCCAGCAGTCAGGGGGAAATGTTTTTTTCATGAAATACAGTGACCCGTCCGGTGGGTCCCAGCTGTCAGGTGAAGGAATCATTATTTTCCGCGTAATAAGGAGGCACTTCCTTGCTGCGGCCGTGGACCCAGCTGTCAGCCTCCCCATGTATAGTCCACGTCCGATGGAAGTCATTCCTTGACCATGTTGACCAGGCAGCACTGAGAGCACCACGGCGGTGGACGACCGCGAGGCCTAGGAAGGGGACAACGTGGAGCCGGGGAAGACGCAGCAGTGGAAGCCCGCGCAGAGAGGAATACGAGGGTTCACTGGTTTGGCTGTGGTGTGAGGCTGCCGTCGCCGTAGGGCCTGGCCAGCGGTGGGAATAGTAGGGGGCGGTGAGGCCTCCGCGGCAGCACAGCCGGCCACGGGAGGCAGGAGCATGCGACACAATCGACGCTGCTTTGGGCGGTTGGAGCAAGAAGACCAGAGGTTGAAGAAGCACTACGGCCGTTGGATGGACATCGTACGGTCACTGGAGCTAGAATCGTTCATATTGACTAAGTTGACAAAGCCCTCCGTCCCCGTCAACTTAGTTGGCCCACAAGTCATCCTCCCACTATGGTGGGTCCCAGCTAGCAGGGGGTATTCATTTTTGTGTGTGTAATAAGGAGGCACTTCCTTGCGTGCGAAGATATAGCTGGTGGGTCCGACATGTCAGTGGGGGGAACGTTTTTTTCGCGAAATACAGAGGCCCTTCCGGTGGGTCCCAGCTGTCAGGTGGAGGAATCATTATTTTGCGCATGATAAGGAGGCATTTCCGTGTGTGCGGCCGTGGACCCAGCTGTCAGCCTCTCCACGTACAGTCCACGGCCGATAGATGTCGTTCGTTGACCACCTTGACCAGGCCGCGCCGAGAGCACCATGGCGGTGGACGATGGCGACCTAGGAAGGGAACGACACGGAGTCGGGGAAGACTCGGCAATGGTTTCCCATGTGGTGGGGAGTACGAGGGTTTACTCGTCCGGCTGCCGTTGCTGGAAAATAACAGGAGGTGTGGGTGAGTAGAGGAATGGCCTGGCCAGCAATGACGTAGGGTGGGGCGGTGCGGCCTGTGCGGCAGCACAACCGACCACGCGAAGCACGAGCAGGCAGTCCCACCGGAGCTGGTTTGGGCGGCTGGAGCAAGAAGATCAGATATCGAAGAAGTAGCACGGCCGTTGGATTAACATCCAACAGTCACTGCTGCTAGAATCGTTTGTGGAGTAAGTTGACAAAGCCAAAGTACACGTCAACCTAGTAGACCCACAAGTCAGCCTCCAAATCTGTCCCAAACAGCATACAACCCGGAATTTCTAGCCAGATTCAAATTAATTTTAAATCTATATATACCTTAATTTAAATTCAATGAAATTTTACCCGCACAAAAACAATGAAATTTAAAATATCAAAATCCGAAAGAAAACAGTATTTTGGAACTAATTGCATGTTTGTTGTATTTTTTCATTTTATAGCCCATTTATTATTACTTATAGCCCATTTCTTATTACTTATAGCCCATTTCTTATTACTTAGAGCCCATTTTCTGGGCAAAATGCATACCTCCTCGTCTTGAAAGATTTCCGGCCCAGCAGGGCATAGAAAAGCAAGTAGGCCTATGTTGGTTATTCTGCAAAAAATAAAATAGCTGGCTAGACATTTTTCAGAAAGGAAAAAAAACTAGGCTGGTCATGTGCTAAACATATGAAATAAAATCCTGGGCTAGACGGGCCACGGGTCCCGCACAACCCAATTGATACCCTTCTCCGTCCCGAAAAAACAAAATTAATGCACGCGCTACTGGGTCCCTTCTGTCATCCTCACCATGTACAGTCATCTCCTTATTCCTCTCGGTTGTTGACCGTGTTGACAACACCGGAGGGCGGTGCTGCAGCGAGCGAACCAAGGCAGAGGACGATGGTGAGGCCTCGGACGGGAATGAACAGGAGCCAGGGAAGATCACAGCCAGTCGTGGGAGGCGGGAGCAGGCAGTCCCGCCGGCGCTGGTTTGGCTTTGGCGGCTCGAGGAAGAAGAGACTGAAGAAACGCGACAGACGTTGAATGTCAATCCAACGCTCAAGGTTGGCACAATCGTTTGTTGACTAAGCAGACACCAGGTAGCATACTTTTTTATATATAGGAAGAAACTTGCGAGGTAAATGCCTTCGTCTTCTGTCCTCCTCACAGGCAACGTTCGCCTCATAAGTGACTAGCACCCTTGGTTTTCAACCGAGAGGTCTTGGGTTCGAGTCCCAGGAACTCTCAATTTTGTCCTCCTTCCTTCCTCGCAAAAAAAGGGAAAGAAAATCAAAGACTTGGGATGGCGTACAGAACAAGCTAGTGTACCAGTAAAGAGACGCTGCCGAGTTTTAGAAAAAAGAGAGACGTGCTCCTGTAGCTGGTTCGAATCCAAACCTAGACTATGACTATATATGGTGCTATGCTACTCTACAAGTAATGAAACTGACATATCCAACATTCGCTTCTCCTCATCTCAACTTACTCTGCCTAGCATCAGAAGCTCTGGCCGCAGCAACCATGTCCACTGGCTGCTCGTCCACCCGCTCTTCAGCAAGAAACAACCAGATATGCGCCAAGTCGCCACCCGTACCATCACCTGTGGGTCTCATCATAGCCCCGCCGGCACGCGCACCGCAACCGATTGCTCATCGCAACCCGCTACCATTGGTGTGGTGCCACTACGGCAAATCACGCAGAGTCATCCATCGCGTCTCAACCACAATCCTCAACTCTGGCCGAGTCTTGTACAAATGCCCGAATCATGGGGTAATAATATGTTTAATTGTTGTTCTGCTACTTTCAGTTGCTGATTTTTTTAATAGTTTGGTTGATGATCTTCCAATTTGATTCGTGCAAAAAAGGGAAAATTCATGTGATTTGTATTTCTGGGAAGTTGCTGATGTTGGGGAATGCAACTATGCTGATTATTTGGTTAGCCGAGGAATCCCAATACCAGCAGGTTGGGTGTTGGACAAGTAACTGAAGGAACGGCAGAAGAGGAAGATGCAGAGTAGAAGGTTAAAGATGCAGTTCCTCTGATCATGGCCAAGCAACAGCTGCTGAACGGCCTTGACAACAATGAGGAGATGAAAGAGCTTGTGAAGATAATGGGCAAAATCGATGTGCTCTGTAGGATGATTGTCTCTTCATTTGTAGTGTATGTAGCACTCGTGATGTATTCAGTGGCTATGACATGAGCACATTGCTGAAACTAGTAATGAATGAAACCTGTGTAGCAGGCTGGGCATAGTGTTGTGAACATCTAATGATTTCTATTAACAGAAATCAAGGGGTATCCCCTTTTGCTCATAAATAAATAAATAGCAGAGGCCCTGTCGGGTCAGCTTTGTTCTCATTCGAAGACGTCGAGCAAATTGTAGTCCAACAGCAAACTATGTCATCAAATTCAAGTTTCATAGCCAAATATGAGTACAACTAAACAACAATGTCATCATGTTTTAGTTTTCATACAATCACCAAACACAAATCAGCATACATAACAAGTGAAGTTCTCACAGCAAAATACTAAACAACATGTTCATCAGGTTTCAGTTGTCATAGCAAACACAATTTAACATAGTAGATAAAAAATGTCTTCTGACAGACAAATACGACAAAAGCAATGTAATCATCATCCACAGCAGCAGCGTCAACATCTTCGCCATGTGTATCAGTCTTAATCGTAATTCCCCATGGTGTCATCTTCTTCTTCGTCCTCAATGTCCTCGAACGTTGGCTTCTTCTTGATCAACTATTGTATGTCCACAACACGATAGGCAATCTTTTCGCCAGCGTCATTGACGTGATGGTTCTCAAAGATATTAGGAACATCTATGTTATCTTGTACATCAGGAGCAGTGTAAGCATCATCTTGTTGTGCAACTTCATTAAACGAATTCCTCTGCTCAAACCTTTGTAATACTCCCCTGTCATCGCTACGTGCAAATGTGTCTTCCAAGAAAAATATCTGTGTTGCTTGATTTGCCAAAATAAAAGGCTCGTTGGTCTGGGACGCCGCCTTGACATTGATGTATTTGAAATAATCATCAGCTCTGGGTTTTGCAATCCTGGAAAACAGGTTATACCAACGACAACACAACAGAACCACACACCGATGATCCTCGAAACTGGAGATATATTGCAACTAAACAATGTCTGTTATGTTAGCATACATTTCAGTTGTCTCTTTGTCATACGTATACGTGCTCATGATGGCACTATTTTGTGTCTTCCTTCCTTTGTCTCGTGCAAGGGTGTTGTAGTGCACATCTCCAACAACGCAAGATTCATAATGTCTTACCCGAGTATCAGGACCCATTGCTAGTGAGTAAAGGGCATCATCAACTGCCTGCCCATCCTCCCACATCTTCTTAACCTATGGTTAGAAAATAGACAAGCTGGTCATCTTATGTACTCAATATATTAAAAAAACTGACAGTGCACTTCAAAAGCTTACATGGTTCTTGAACCATTTCGCAAATCCTGTCATAACCAGTTTGTCAATGTTTCTTGGATTTTGCGGCAGTAACTCCTCTTTGTAGATGCTGCACAACATAGTGATCGCGTCAAACATCTACATATATAAGAATGTGCTGCAAGTTTAGTAGATTATGATGTATAAGCTGCAGTACTGCACTTACTTGATATAAGGTAGTATCTCAGGACAGTTATTCAACACATACCAAACCATTCTGTCAAATCTTTAGGTTTGTCCTCTTGTCAACATTCCCTATAACTCGAACAAAATAATCGAAAACATTGAGCCCGAGGTTGTCTTCACCCACCTCTTTGCTAAGCTGATCAGCTGTTTCAATGTATTTTGAGCAGAATGTCAACTCTTCTGTAGCAATGTAGGCCTCTGCAATGGAACCCTCGGGTCTAGCTCTGTTCCTAACATAGCCCTTGAAAGTGCCTAGCCGCCTTTCAATAGGGTACATCCAGCCATACTGTACTGGACCTCTAAGTAGTGCCTCATCAGGTAGATGAACAGCCAAATGCACCATCACATCAAAGAAGGCTGGAGAATATATCTTCTCAAGGTCGCATAGGATAGTTGGTATCTTGTCTCTAAGATGCTCCAAGGCATATATCCTGATATTTCTACTGCAGAGTCCCCTGAAGAATTGTCCCAACTCTACACCTGCTCTGTATAAGTCAGGGCGGCCCAATCCTCTAAGGATAACAGGTAAAACCCTTTGAAGTAGGACGTGGCAGTCATGAGTTTTCAACCCTTGTACCTTGTTTCCATCTGCACTGACTCTCCTTTCAGGGTTGGAAGCAAATCCATGTGAGAATCTCACACATGACAGGACCTCGCAGAATTCTTTTCTTTTTACCTTGTCCCAGACGTACACAGCTGGTGCCATATCCCGTGGTTTACCTTCATCTTGCACCTGCAAATCCTTTGTGATACCCAGGTGTGTCAAATCAATCCTAGATTTTAAGGTATCTTTTGGCTTGCCTTCAATATTAAGAAGTGTGCCGATAATGCTGTCACATATATTTTTCTCAATGTGCATCACATCAAGATTATGCCGCAGATCCAAATCTTTCCAATACTCCAAGTCCCACAAAGTGGACCTGCAGGTAAACAATAATCTCTCTTCTGCCTTGCCACACTTCCTTTTCCTGCTACCATTGCCAGGATGGTTTCCTGGTGTGATATGCCTGACCTGCTCTAATTCCACTTGCAACTCATCGGCGGTGAGCCTCTTTGGCGCATCACGGTTTTCGTGCTTTGCATTGAACACATGTCTTCGGTATTTTCTAGGATGCGGCTTGTCCTTGGCAAGGAAACGACGGTGTCCAATGTAACAAATCTTGCTAAGTATTGCGTATGACAGCGGATTCCTGTCACAGCGAACACATGCATTGTAACCATGTGTCATTCGCCCTGACATAGTGCCCAAAGCCGGATAATCATGGATGCACCAAATTATGACAGCACGCAGAAAGAAATCAGATGGTGGGCTGCTATATAGGTCTCGAGTGAGAACACCCTTCCATAGCTGTTAAAGTTCCTCCACAAGAGGCTCCATGAACAAATCAAAATATTTTGCATGACTTTTTGGACCTAGGATGAGCAAGGCCATCTTGTAGTATGATTCTTTGGTGCAGACATTTGGAGGCATGTTGTAAGGGATAACAAGCACTGGCCACATGCTATATGTGGCGCTCTGGTGGCCAAATGGGTTAAATCCATCTGAAGCTAAGCCAAGTCTAATGTTTCTCGGGCCAACAACAAACTTTTTTGTGTTTATCATTGAAGCTTTTCCACTCACTACCATGAGATGGATGGCTCATTACATTCTGATCTCTGTACTCATGGTTCCTAGAATGCCATAGTACATCCTCTCTTGTTTCAGCATCATGAAACAACCTCTGCAATCTTGGTGTAATTGGAAAATGTCTCGGAACATTATGAGGAATCCTCTTCATAGCATCGCCATCTTTCCATCTTGATGATTTGCATTTCGGGTATTCACTTAAGTTGGCATAATCCTTCCGGAACAGAACACAATTATTCTTACAAACATGGATCATATCACATCCAATTCCAACTACACGAAGGAAATTCTTCATTTTACTATAGGTGTGTGGCAGCTCAGAGGCGTCTGGGAAAGATTTGCGGAAAGCAGCCAACATCGCATCAAATGATTTTTTGGTCATCCGCTCAGATGTCTTCACCTGAAGAAAGGTGAACATAGCTGAGAATACTGATAGCTTATTTCCTGGGGTGACAGCAATGTTGCATTGTTCCAACATACGAGCCCACCATTTTTCTTCTGCAGGTGAAAGTTCACGGAATGCACGAGCATTTCGTAGCATTGTTTCAATGTTGGTCAAACTCACTGGCTCCGCCACCACCACCTCCTCCTCCTCTTCCACCTGAGCATCAGGCAGATCAAGATGGTGATCTGCTGCTTCCACATAGTCAATAACATTGACGTTCACAGCTTCACCATGATGAACCCACCTAGTATATGTGACCGACATCCCATATAAGTGTAGATGATTTTCCATAGTTGACTGGGGTCTTGTAACTGAATTCATACAACTGCTACATGGGCAGAGCACATCTGATTTCAGACCATCGTACTTAGCTCTGATAAAGTTCATGAAGTTTTCAACCCCCTCGACATATGCAGCAGAGAATCTTCGAGCAGAAGTTATCCAAGTCCTGTCCATCTATTAGACATACAAATTAGTTCTTCTACTACATACTACAAGAAAAACATATAAGCTTTTTTATGAAGTCCAGAAAAAAATACCTAGGTTGATGTCTAAAGCTATGGCAAGATATTTGGACGAGCAGATCTAAGTAACGAAATATATGTAAATCTAATTCAGCAAACAGATTTGAGTGCTAAATTATGGCAGGCTATTTCAGCAGTCAATGAGGCCGAGCACACAGCCATCGAACTATCGAAGGCCATCGCAGCAACAAAGATCGAGTATAAAACGGTGTAGAGCTATTTCACCTAACATATTTGCTACTAGACCATGGCAATCTACGTCACAATAAATATATGGCAGGATATTTTAGCAACTAATCGGCCTTGGCATGCCATCTCAGCTAAGCAGATTGAGTGCAGAACAGGGCAAGGAAGCTTCTTAAACAGAGCATATTGACAGTAAAATACTTCGGCAAACTCTGAGATTAACAGCGTTTATCAGCTAACATTCAGCGCTACACCGACATGAACGGGGCCTCAGTCTAGAATGCGCGTACCGTGGGAGAAGCTGACCGCCGTGCGTCTCCACACGAACGTCACCAGCGGTGGCGGCGCTGACCGCCGTGCCCCACCACAAGAACGTAGCCAGAGGTGGCGGCGCGGCTAGAGGACGGCAGTCTACGAGAGCGTACTGTGGAAGCGGGAGGATCGCCGTGCGTCCCCTCGACGAACCGCGGCGCCGACGTATCAACGCGGCGGGGAGGGCGGCTTTGGCGGAGCGAAT
>NC_057813.1:559608721-559662510 GCF_018294505.1 Triticum aestivum
TTATTGGCTAGTTGGCCGAAGGGCGGTTGAATCGGATTTGGGGGGAATTTTCGTGTGTGGGGGGGGGGGGCAAGGATTTTTGCGCGGTGCGCGGGGGGAGTTTGGCACATGGTCGGTTTCTCCAAGTGCAGTCCCACGTGTCAGTGAAGAGGCAAGCCGAAGCGCTTTCCGTTTGCGTGAGCCGTGTGCAGGACCGAACGTGTGTGGGGTGCAATGTGACCGCGATAGGAGTGCTGTGAGTGTACCGCCTTTTTTCCTTTTAAACTAGGTGCTTCGCCCCCTCAAAAAAAGTTGTTGCTTCGCGCAATCCATCGATACTACTACTAGTAATCCGATAGTCCCGACTAAAACGGCGCGGCCGGGTTTTTCAGGACGAGTAATGCTACACCTACGTAATCCCAGTTACATAATTAACGTAATGTGAAACGTGTGAGCTGTTGATTGTAGATTGGGGGGGAGGGGCCCAGCACCATGAAAATCAGGGGAGGAGAGAGAGAGGCAATTTACATTAACCCTTTCGTAGGTTCCCGTAGATGTAGAAAGATGTGAAATGTGTGAATGTGTAGTGGTCGTACTATTGGAGTGCATAAGATAATTTGTGTATGTATAGACCCTATGTGTTAATTTTACTTCGCATGTTAGATTTGTCTCGATTCAATAAAAAGCAGAGTTGGTGATGATAGTGTGCCTGTCATCCTGCAATATAGGCCGTCCGATCTATATCTAACAGATAGGAAGGAAACTATGACAATTTACCCGCACTCCTCTCCACATTTGCAGATAAGGCATTCCCTCGTTCATCCTTTTCACCCACAAGATCTTGATCTTCCGTGCAATGCATGGGTATCTTGCTAGTACTCCTACAATATGTATATTATTGTGAAAGTTCATATACACCGGCCGAGATTAATGCAAACACGGCAGATTTTCATTACGGCGGCGACCGACGTCCTCCATCTGTGATCTCCATGTACGGGGGCGGGGTTCAAGACCCGTGAAGTGAAGGTGCAGTCTCCAGCGAGGAAGAGTAGAACATGGGATACGGACCGGCCAGTTGGCACACCATGCTCTGCCACCTCCCATGCCCTACTCATCCTCGGAGGAGTCCCCGACCTCGGCGGTGCCGGACATTGGACGGCGACAAGTAGGACGCGTGGCTGATGGTGCTCCCGTCGTCGGCTGCCAGCGTGGCCACCGCTTGTGCGGTCGCGTCCACGTCCAGCTACGCCTCTATTGCATTGCGAGAGGCGACTTGTGGGAGGGCGGTGACCTCGAGCTTCATCCCCGAAGACAAGCTCCCCCGCAGAGCATTCGCACTTGCGGTCATGGCGGATGTGGTGCCAGGTAGGAGGACGATGCGCTATGGTGTGGAGGTTAGCTGGGCGTTGCCGCTTTAAGTAGCGCATTCCGATGAGGCCAAGCGTCCGGATGCGCCATTAATTCACCGGAGTTGGTTCCTTGGGCACCGAGCCTCTTAATGACGACATACGAACGCACGACATGAATGCGGGTAGCAGGCGCCGGCTGGGAACGCACCACGCGACGGCGCGAGGGACGAGGGTTTTGGTGTGCCAGGGTAGTCAGCTGCGGTCGTGGCAACGTTGGAGATGCCCTTTGCTCACATGCGATCCCCGCATGTCATTGAAAAAGCAAGACGACCCGGCATGGTCTCAGGTCCAGAGGATGCAATTGGCCACGCTACAGCACTCCGCGGACGCGTCGCGGCGCCCCGTGCATCCTCGACGAGTCGGGTGTTGGGGTGTGTTTGGATTGTGGCCAAAGTGCACCTTACCAAAATCTTGGTCATGACCCAAAGATTGGTCTTCGTTTGGATGGTTGCCATGTTTTTGGCATGCCAATGCACTCTAGCCAACTCTAGTTCATTTTTCTTGCCAATGTCGGCCAAATCATAGGGCAACCAATACCTCAACCATAATTTTGGTCATGACCCAAAGATTGGTCTTTGTTTGGATGGTTGCCATTTTTTTGGCATGCCAATGAACTCTAGCCAACTCTAGTTCATTTTTCTTGCCAATGTCGGCCAAATCATGGGCAACCAATACCTCAACCAAAATTTTGGCTACCCAATGCTTTGATGGGGCAACCTTGGGCACAAACCAAACATACCGTTGGTCGTGCCACAGCACTAACGCCACCCTCGGCACACTGAAACCGACCGTATCTAGCGACGATATGAGCGTGTCGCTCACCGCGGTCGCCGTGTCCAGAGGCGGTGCTGGAGCTGCGCCCCGTTGTTGGCCCCAACGACCCACATGAACGATTGTCGGTGGCGAGGAGGACGTGGGCCAGCTCCTCCATTGGACTAGTCTGCGCTACGTCGTCCCGACGGGTGTGCCCCACATGTCGGTTTCCCTGTTTTCCCGGCCATATTCGAGCTTCAGTGCTCCGCGTTGCGCATTAGGCCTTTCACTATGTAGGCCAAGCGAGACAACTTATTGTTTATTTGAGCTGTTCAAGTATAATCATGTGGCGTTTGCTTATTTCTCATTCCTCTCCAACCCTCTTCTCCATCGATCATGTTGCCCTCCAGTCGAGTCCATCCTCCCGCAGGCCTCATTTGAACATTGCGTCGAGTATCATTTGCATGTACCCACCCTAGTCCTCTTTCAATAGATCTCCAGACCCCGAGATAAAATCGAGAGGGAACGAGTGGGGGCACGTGATACCTAAGGCGGATTCAAAATTTTGAACCGGTGATCATAGCATCCACAAATCATATATAAAGGGTATTCAATGTTCGTTTCATTTTTGAACGTACAATATACTCCCTCCTATCCTTTCTAGTTTACATATAGGTTTTATGTGTAGTCAAGGTATCTCTACTTTGATCAAGAAGGTATCAATATTCAACAACGCCCAATCAATATTGTTAGATTCGTATGTACTCCTAGATTTGTACTCGAGATGGTTTCCAATTTGACTATTGACAAGATTAATAGTACATGAGATGTATAATGTGAAAATTATATCATTGGAAACTCCTTTCACATACGAATTTGACCGTATGCTTTGTGTAAGTTGCATGTCATATATTATTACTCTAACATTTGGTCAAAGTTAGCCTCAAAAAATGCATTAGGCCCTGTATAGTAAATGGGAGGAGGGAGTAGTAGTGGAAGTGGATCCTCTGACGTAGGTATCCCTGCCTTACCCTCCCTTTCGGTCACTTACTGGCGGACACCATGCTTGCTAGGCCCCGCATGTCAGTTACTCAATGGGTTCGGCCACGTCAGGAGATCCTCATCCATAGTATACTCCCTCTGTTTTTATTTACTCCGCATAAAATGGAGGGAGTGGTAGTATAATAAATGACGCGGGCAGGGGAGGGGGAGGGACGTCGGTTTGCTCTCAATTGCGGTCCCACAAGAGAGCAAAAATGCAATACGAAGCGCATTCCATTTGGTGAGCGACGTGGAGGGTCCAGCGTGCCGAGCTACAATGCGAACGCGAAAAGAGCGATGTACAATCAAAACCGATTGACCGGTCGTCACTGGAACCACTATTCACACCAGAACCTTCGCTGCTCGGCTAACGCCAGCCACTGCCCTAAAACCACACCAAATCTCCAGCCCATTCCCCCACCTTTCAATCCCCTAGCCCGCATCAAGCATCCCCTAGTTCACCGGAAAGCCATGGTGCGCCGCAAGATCACTTACTACAAGATGCTGACGCTGGAGCACCACGCAGAAATCGCGGCGGCGGTCGGTGCCATAGACCTCCGTTCCCAAGCTCGCTTTGCGGAGGGCCAATCCCCGAGTTCTCTGGAGCCAAGCTACGAGGAGGAGGAAGCCGATCTAATGTTCATGGCGGAGGTCGCGGTGCAGAAGGCCCTCGATGGGTATGAGACGATGGACGTTGACTTTGTGCCGGCGTCCGAGTCCCCCATGGCGCAGGCGGACGAGCGGTTCAACATGGCGATACTAAAGGAGGACCGGGAGGCAGAGGCTCAACTCGACGCGGAGCACGCGCATGCCGCTGCCATCGAGGCTCTCCTGCAGGCGGAACCAGATGTCGTGGATGTGAACCGGGCGGCGGAGGCTCAACTTGAGGCAGAGCACGCGGATGCCGCTGCCATTGAGGCCCTCCTGCAGGCGGAACCGGACGTCCTGGACTTGAACCAGGCGGCAGAGGCTCGACTCGACGCAGAGCGCGCGGATGCCGCTCTCATCGACGCCCTCCTGCAGGCGGAACCGGACGTCCTGGACTTGAACCGGGTGGCGGAGGCTCGACTCGACGTGGAGCGTGTGGATGCCGCTGCCATCAAGGCCCTCCTTCAGGTGGAACTGGACGTCCTCGACTTGAACCGGGTTGTGCTCTCGTTCATGCAGAGCGCCCGCACGCTCCGCTTGAACGAGTAGCTGGAGGCTGAGGACAACCACGATGCGGAGACACACGTCGGCAGCTACGTCTGGTTCGCACCGGCAGCCAAAGATGATGAGGCCGTCTCTTTCCGCGAGCAGTGATAATTTTTCTTTATGTTGTTGTTTTTATGGATCTTTTGATGTGTAAAAACATATATTTGTTATGCAAGCCTGACTTGGGTCAGTCTACCATTTCAGGCGGTTGGATGAATATCTTACGTCTCCTAACCCTTCTTTCCTTCTTCCTCACCTCTTCTTCTTCCCCAACAGACCACCGCACGGGCCGTACGAATACTCCCCAACATGCGGTTGGATAAACATACTCTATGAACGAAAATTATGTGTCAGCGATAGGATGGCTGAGTTTCGTTTGTTCACATGCGACAACACGTGTCTGTGAGGGTGCGTTCCCTTGGTTGGGTTTGCGGCAGGCATGAGCAACTGTGTGAGGGTGTGGTGCGACCGCGGCGTGTAGGAGCGACCGTGTGAGGGTGCGATGCGACCGCGACAGGCGTGCGCTAGTGTACCTCCTTCTCATTTTGAAAACTTTAGGCAAGCTTGGCAAAAATGTGTGGCGAAGTTTGGCAATGCAAGGCCTAGACCCAAACAAGATAAGTATGTACGTACTAGGAGTACTAGTGTTAAAAAATAAAGGTGGGGTTTTCCTTCGCGGGATTTAATCATACAAATCCTTGTTTCACGTGTCAATTTATGCGTATTTTTTTCTCCAAAGACCAAAGAGCTAAGCATCTCACTCCTCATCTCTTGATTAATGCAGCGCCATGCAAACCAACCTTCTCACTTTCGCATGCATGCAGGGGATATTAATGTCCTTGGTTGCTAACTCCATCAATTTTGCCTCGATTAGTGTTAGTGGCCCTTTGCAAATTGTAATTTTGATATATTGTCCTTGTGTACAAAAAAATGGAGGTAGTAACTATATTTGACTTCCTTCCCCATTGCGGTGATGTCGATGATATCTTTTTTTGTGTGGTTTGGCGAAGTGCGTTCGACGGAGAACACCATTGAGGGAGACCATGGTAAGTCATTCGCAAGTGCCGCCTGCAAGCCGAGACAACCGCCTTATTTGCATCCAGGAAGTCGTTGAATCAAAGGACAAGTACTACTAGGAGTACTAGTGCAGTGAGATGGTTTCTCGAAGAAGGCGATGGAGAAGCGGAGTCGGCAAAGAGTGAAATGATGGTTGCTTCGTCCGTGCTTTTGTGATTTGACGCCTCACTGCTTTGTGATTTGTGATAGAAGGGACAGGGGAGTAGACTCTGTGCTCTATACTATACTACATGCGTCCAAACATGGGAGAAAGAGGAGAGACGTTGCATTTTTCTATTCCTTCAATCAATCAATCAGGGAGCTTCGGTTCCATCTTTTTGGCTTTGGAAACACCGTCCACAATGGTTCCCACAATGCCAAAAGCTATTTTCACATTTGGTTACACATTGTGGATGCCCTTAACCATACCACTTGGTTTTGCTCCTATGTGCTATCTATACAAATCTCAATTATATTGATCTAAAAATTATAGAATCAAGATTAGTAAAAAGGAGGTGATTTTGCCGCGTGGATGGCGGGGGAGGTTTCTTATTTTCGGAGGACGTTGTCCTGGCGGTTTGCTAACATGTGGTCCCACGTGTCAGTGCTTTACGAAGCTGATCCGTGTACCACATGAGGCAGAACAATGGAAGAAGCAACATGTGGTTAAGTTCAAGAAGATGAGGGAGAAGCGGATTCAGCAACGAGTGAAATGATGGTTGCTTCATCCCTCCAACTTCTTTTTTTAGCATTATTACTTCATCCCTCCAAATTAACTACGGGAAAGGTGCAACTTTGTGATTTGACGCCTCATTGCTCATTACTACGCCGGTGCCATGACTGGGGTGCTTCACCCTGGCTGCTCTGCACTGTATTCCGGTATGGCACGTGGACCCGGTAGCTTGATGTCCCGCATGTCAGCGAAAGGGACTAGAATATTTATGAAAGCGAGTGCTCCACTCTTAAGACGGAGGAGTAGATGACACGACAGCCCAGTGAACTGTCACTTGTACTGTATAGTACTATAGTTTTGCTGTTTCGCACGATCCATCGATACAAACCCGATTAAACAGGAAAGGGCAGGATTTTTCTAGCGCGGTAGATGATACTGGCCATACATTTCAAAGGAAATTTTAATTTATGCAAACTGAATAATTATAAGTAACAATATGGTATCTAGTAAAACTAAAAACACATATGATTTATTGTGTTAGAGTGTAGTAGTAGTGCTGTAACATGCGAGAACGTGTAGAGATGTAGTTTTGGAGGGCCTACAGAGAGAAAAGCGTAATACGGTCGCCGAACTTCAGAATAAGCTGATTACGGTCACTATATACGTTTTGCGGTGATTATACGGTCACTTGATCACAGTTCAGCATCGAATTGCACTCTGTTGACCTGCCAAATAGTCTGTGTGGCGCCATATTGACTAGTTAAATTGACCATGTTCCTTATGGGTCCCACCTATCAGTTCGCATAGGGAAAGGTCAGATAAACACAAATTTACGCAGGCGCGACAAGGCTCCAACCCGTGTGCGGGAATCACCTGGTTGTGTATGTGTCTGTCAGGGCCTGATGTGTGCGCATGCACGTGTAGGTTGAGCACTTGAGCGTGAGAGTGTGTGTTGGTCGTGTGGTGTACTGGTGTGTGCATGCATGTGTGCGCGTGTGCATGTGAGTGTTGCGTGCATGCGTGGATACGTGTGTATGTGTGAGTGTTGCGTGCGTGCGTGGGTGCATGTGTTTGTGTGAGTGTTGTGTGGATGCAGTTCGAGTGCATGCGTCCGTGTGTGTATAATCACCACACCAGCTCCTGTATGTTAAAACAGATGGCTCAGCATACCAATACAAGGCCACCTTGTCCGTTGAGCCCGCGGTCATGACTTCGAACCACCGTCCAAATATTTTTTTGTCGTTTGATTTCATTCTTACTAGCAAGATGCCCATGCGTTGCACGTAACATCAAGATGCATTTGTATGACTTGTTTATCTTGTGAGACAAAAGGATGAACGAGGGAAGTCCTTATTTTCAAATGTGGAGAGGTGTGTGGGTACCTTTTTGCAAAATTGCCATAGTTTCTTTCCTATCCGTCAGATATAAATCGGACGGCCTATATTGCAGGATGGCAAGCACACCATCATCACCAACTCTGTTTTTTATAAGAGCGTATTTTATGTATTTTATAAGAGTGTAGATGTAGAGTAGATACAAGTCGACAGGTGGGCATGATGGTAGTGAGATAATTTGATGCAACACTGGAGGTGCCACGTGGAGCGTTTAACTGGTCAACTAGTCATGTCATGAGCAAATACAAAGTTGTACGGTGAGCCCGTGACTGTATAATAACCACTAAACGTAAATGGTGACCGTAATGAGTGGATTCAGAAGTCCAATGTACGTATTGTGCTTTCGCTTCAAATACAATGATCTTCATTGCATATATCGCGAGAGAAAGATGAAACATGCGTGAATTTTCTGGGGGCTTACTTTTAGAGGACCTGGAGATAGTTTTGTGTGCATACGTGAAAGGGGCGTACAGGGGGGGTATGCGATGTAGAGAGAGATGCTCTTCATTTCTCTTTATTATGACTCACTTTGTATATAGTATAAAAATATACAAATTCACAGTGCGCAATAAATATCATTGTGGGCACCATGCAATGCAAATTAGCATTCGTACTCCTCCATATAACTTTGTAATGTTGTATGTATGTAGAAACTCTAAAATAATTTTTTGGCCACACTTTATTCAAAAGGAATGTTGTATGCGAAATAAACGTGAAGAGAGGGCTTTTTAGATCAATGGGGTACGTCATGTAACATGTGTGAATGTGTAGTTGATGCATTTGGCGGGGCCTAGAGAGGTATGTGTGTGTATTACGTATTCAAGAGAGGCATGGATAGAGGGGCCGACGGGGGGGTGTGGGAGAGATAGCACGAGAAATGCGAGTGGTCTAGACAGAGAGACGAATATGACGTCACGATGAGAGATTCCATTCCCTTGAGTGTGTATATTCAAGGGGGGAGGGAATAGAGGCACCAGGAGAAATTTTCTGTGTGTGTGGTGTTTGTGTTGGTATGTGTGGGTGTGAGAAGATAATGAGACGTCGGGGTAGAGGGTGTGTCACCGAGTGAGGTCCAGTGGGTTGAGGTGAGGCCCTTCGTTCGGCTCCGTACTGCACCACATTGGTCGACCCGTGACGCATTTAGGAAGACCCATGGATGACTAGTCGTACAAGACAAAGATAGCAGAATTGTGAAGGACTCTGTGTCCACTAACCAAGCTGGCTAGGATTTGTAACTCTAGGTTCTCGGACTAAGGTCACCCCTTTATCTCTGATATTACTATTCATCCAACCTAACTTTAAGGGGCATCCTGCAGAATGCTCTGCTAGAATCATACTCGTCGATTAGGAAGAGAGGTGAGGGAGTCCTGGATTAGGGGGTGTCCGGATGGCCGGACTATGACCTTTGGTCGGACTCCCAGACTATGAAGATACAAGATTGAAGACTCCGTCCCGTGTCTGGATGGGACTTTCCTTGGCGTGGAAGGCAAGCTTGGCGATATGATATGAAGATCTCCTCCCATTGTAACCGACTCTATGTAACCGTAGCCCTCTCCGGTGTCTATATAAACCGGAGAGTTTTAGTCCATAGGACGGACAACAATCATACCATAGGTTAGCTTCTAGGGTTTAGCCTCTCTAATCTCGTGGTAGATCAACTCTTGTACTACCCATATCATCAATATTAATCAAGCAGGAGTAGGGTTTTACCTCCACCGAGAGGGCCCGAACCTGGGTAAAAACATCGTGTCCCTTGTCTCCTGTTACCATCCGCCTAGACGCACAGTTCGGGACCCCCTACCCGAGATCCGCCGGTTTTGACACCGACATTGGTGCTTTGATTGAGAGTTCCTCTGTGTCGTCATTGACAGGAAGGATGCCGCACCCCGTCTTTAAAGACGACACTGTTGCTAAAGGAGCTTTGGCTGTCGGCCAAACTCTCCGGCTAGGCAGTTTTTTGATGACCGCCTGTTCGGCCGCCGCGCCGGCGATGACCTCTCGGGTCATCGAAAGCAATCTTCAGATCAGCTCGGAACTCGCCGAGCAGTTAGATCTGATGGAGCTCTCTTCCCTAAACGAGCTGTTGGATCGCATCACCGCCCTGGGAGTCGCTACAGATTACGGCCAGATTGGGCTTAAACCCGATCAGAGAGAGATCGGCTCTCCCTAGGTCACCCACCACGTTGAAGTGGTGGAATAACAATGCGGCGAATCCGCACCCATCCTAAGGACCAGATGTGTCCGGATTCTGCGGAGGGGAGGACGTCGCCCAAGCCCTGAACCAAAAGTCAGGCAGCAGGCCGGATTCATTGAACAACGTCCAAGAAAACAAGCATCTGAATTCGGAATTCTCTTGGCCCATGAGTCTTAGATCGGGTGAGGTTCCGGATTTAAATCCACCCGCCCACCCAAATATAAGGGACTTATCCCAAATACGACAAGAGCCCGGAAACAGTACATCAGTACTGGGCCAGATTCCTCCTGGTTATGAATAGGATAAAGGACTGCCGTGAGAAGGACGCAATTTCGTTCTTTTGTAACAACTGCACGGACATCGGAATCCTCAACGCCATAAGTCGCCGCAAAATTACACGCTTTGCCGACTTGACATCCATAGTTCAAAAGTACTGTGCGACAGAAAGCGTTCGAAAAACCGAAACGAAATTCTGGGACAATCCGACCCCAAATACAATCCTAGTCCGAAACAAAAGGGTGCATTATCGCCAGGCACCTGAGCCAAACAGCAAAAAACAAAAACCCTCTATAGGGTATGGGACCGTACTGGAGGGATGGCTCAATGGACCCTGTAAAATTCATAGTTCAGGGGAAGTCGCACCAACTCACAGCCTTAGAGCATGTTGGATAATCCGGCAGGTGGCTAGGAGTGGCGAGGAGCTTCTAACTCCAGAATCCGCAGAGCACCACCCCAGAAATGCCAGTACGGTGTCAACAGTCTTCGAGAGTTTTGCATCAAACAATGCGAGGAAGTGAACGCTCCGCAGCCTTGCCGAAGTCTGCCAAGTAGCAACAATAAATCCATGGAGTGACACGGCTATTACTTTTAATGCCAGTGACGAACCTAAATTCCGGCCAGCCCGAGCACCAGCTGCATTGGTCCACAGTCCGATAGTGGACGGCTTCCGGCTTACAAAGGTACTCATGGATGGTGGCAGCGGATTGAACCTCATCTATGAGGAAACACTGTGAAAAATGGAAATAGACTAGAGCCGCATTGAGCGAAGCAACACGACCTTTAGAGGAATAATCCCCAGCCAGGAAGCATGCTGTTCAGGGAAAATCACACTGGACGTGGTGTTCGGCACGCCGGATAATTATAGATCCGAGGAGGTCACATTTCAAGTGGCCCCATTCAGCAGCGGATACCACGCTCTGTTAGGGCGAGAAGCATTCACAATTTTTCAAGCCATACCCCATTACGGGTACATGAAGCTCAAAATGCCCGGACCCAACGGAATTATCACTCTTGCTAGTGTTCTGGACACAGCGCTCCGCGCCGAAAACAAGGCAGCTGCACTGGCCCTCGAGGCATTATTCGAAGCCCTGGCGGCTGAGGAAATAACTGTGTTGCGCTCCACGGTGGACAAAGACGACGTAATACTCGACAAGTGATCCAAGTCCACCTCCTTCAAGCCGGCAGACGAAATAGTCAAGTTCCAAGTCCATCCAAGGGACACCAAAAAAACGGCCTCCATCGGGGCACAACTAAAACCTGATGTAGATGCCGCACTCAGAGAATTCCTGCGAGAAAATTGGGACATTTTCGCCTGGCACCCTTCAGACATGCCAGGAATCCCACGCAGGCTGGCCGAGCACAGCTTGAACATCCTAAAAGGGTTCAAGTGCGTTAAGCAGACTCTTCGGTGTTTCTCCGAACCCAAGAGACAAGCCATGGGAGAGGAGCTAGCAAAACTACTGGAAGACGGATTCATTAGAGATATAAAACATCCGGACTGGCTAGCAAACCTGGTGATGGTACCAAAGAAGGACAAATCCTGGCGCCTATGCGTCGATTTCAAAGACCTAAATAAGGCCTGCCCAAAGGATCCCTTCCCCCTCCCCCGATTTGATCAAATCATTGATGCCACTACAGGACATGATTCATTGTGTTTCCTTGATGCATGCTCTAGCTACCACCAAATCAAGATGGCAGAGTCAGACCAAGACGCAACGGCATTCATCACCCCATACGGCCCATTCTGCTTCAACACGATGCCCTTCAGGCTCAAAAACACCGGCGAGACATATCAGCGCATGATTCAGACATGTCTGGCCAACCATACCGGCAAAACAGTTGAAGTGTACGTAGATGACGTGGTCATCAAATCCAAGCATGTCGAAACTCTAGTAGACGACTTGAGGCTCACGTTCGACAATCTCCGAGCATATGACATTAAGATCAACCCAGAAAAATGCGTTTTCGGCGTACCAGCCGGAAAGCTCTTGGGCTTCATTGTATCCGGTAGAGGAATCGAGGCAAATCCAGCCAAGATCCGAGCTCTGTCACAATTGGATATCCCAAAAGACCTCAAGCAAATACAAAAATTGACTGGATGTGTGGCGGCTCTAAGCCGCTTTATCTCCCGCTTAGGAGAAAAGGCATTACCCATTTATCGCCTCCTGCGGCGCACCGAACACTTCGAGTGGACGGATGCCACCACGGGCGGACTCGAAGAAATCAAAGCCATACTGGCAACAAATCTGGTCCTGGCCACTCCCAACACGGGCGAACCAATGCTATTATACATTGTGGCAACCCATCAAGTTGTAAGCGCGGTGCACGTTGTCGAACGAGAAACGAACGAACACAAGTTCCCTCTCCAAAAACCAGTTTACTACGTGTCCACTGTCCTAACTCCATGCAAGTCACGGTACCCGCATTATCAAAAGATAGCATACGCAGTGTTCATGGCATCCCGGAAGCTGCGACACTATTTCCAAGAGTGCTCAATAACAGTGGCATCCGAAGTACCTCCTAATGATATTATAAACAACTACGACGCAACGGGCCGGATTGCCAAATGGGCCATTGAGCTCCTCCCGTTCGACATAACTTACAAGCCACGGCGAGCTATCAAATCGCATGTATTGGCTGACTTCATCGCCGAATGGACCGAAGCCGAGCTCCCTAAAGAGTACGGCGCATATTCCATCTGGATCATGCACTTCGGTAGCTCCAAAATGTTGGCTGGCCTGGAGACTAGCATCATTCTGACGTCCCCTACAGGAGATACAGTCCAATACGTACTACAGATAATGTACACGGACTCCAACAACGCAGCCGAATACGAGGCCCTTTTACATGGCCTCCGGATGGCAGTCTCCATGGGCATTCAGCGCCTAGAGGTCCGCGGGGATTCAAACCTCACGGTATCCCAAATAAATGGAGACTTTGACGCCAAGGATCCGAAAATGGCAGTTTATCGCCACGCCATCTTAAAGATGTCAGCTCGGTTTGAGGGGCTCGAATTTCACCATATAGCCCGGGAGAACAACCAGGCAGCAGACGTGTTGGCACGCATCGGCGCAAAGCGCGATGCCGTCCCTCCCAACATCTTCCTAGATAGGCTTTTCAAGCCATCTGTATCATGGGAGGGGGAGTCCGGAAACAACATCCCGGACACAACCACACTACCCCTCACCGAACATTCTAACACAGTTGGTGGCTCTGCCAACGAAACAACACTGTCAGCCCACACAATAATGGCAGTCATTGCCCCGTGGACAGAACCATTCCTAGCCTACCTAACTAGGCAGGAACTTCCCGAGGACCAAAACAAGGCCTGCTGCATAGTGCGGCGATCTAAGGCCTACAAAGTCCACGAGGGAGAGCTTTATAAGAAGAGCACAACCGGAGTCCTTCAAAGGTGTATCTCCGAAGAAGAAGGGCGAAATCTTCTGGCTGAAATTCATGCCGGACTCGGCGGGCAGCACGCCGCAGCCCGGGCCCTTGTAAGCAAGGCCTTCCGTACCGGATTTTATTGGCCGACGGCCCGGGCAGACGCTCAGGACTTAGTGCAGCGATGCGTCGGTTGCCAATTATTCGCTAATCAAAGCCACATGCCGCCTACCGCCCTACAAACCATACCCATTACGTGGCCTTTTACGGTCTGGGGGCTTGACATGGTTGGACCCCTTAAAGGAGGAACCCACAAGAAAAAATATCTACTGGTCATGGTGGACAAATTCACCAAATAGATAGAGGCCAAGCCTGTAAAGATGGCCGAGTCCGGACCGGTGATAGACTTCATATCCGGGGTTGTACACCGTTACAGCGTCCCCCACAGCATCATAACTGACAACGACACAAACTTTACGGCCGACGAAGTTAAACTCTGGTGCAAAAACATGGGCATCAAGCTCGACTACGCTTCTGTCTATCACCCACAAACTAACGGTCAAGTCAAACGAGCCAACAGTCTTATCATGAGCGGCGTCAAACCCAGACTAGTGCGATCCCTCAAGGAATCCAACACGCACTGGGTAGAGGAGCTTGACTCTGTACTCTGGGGGCTGCGGGCCATGCCGAATCGCTCTACCGGATTCACACCATTTTTTATGGTATACGGCGAAAAGGCAGTTCTGCCCTGCGACATAATTCATGACTCAGCTCTAGTGCGCATGTACGAAGAAAGAGAAGCCGAGCTCGATCGGCAGGACAGCTTGGACGCATTGGAGGAGGAGCACGACATGGCAAAAGCCCGTTCCGCATTCTATCAACAGCAGGCTCGGAGATATCAAAGCAGAGAAGTACGGGCCAAAACTTATAACGTTGGCGAACTAGTTCTACGCCCGCCGGACAAGAAAAAAGACAAACTAAAGCCCAAATGGGAGGGTCCCTTCATAATCGACCAAGTACTGACTGGTGGAGCGTACCGTCTGTGAAACGCATCAGACAACCGACTCGAGCCGAACCCATGGAACGCAGCACGCCTACGAAGATTCTACGCCTAGCGCCTGACTCCGTGTTCGTCTCCTTCCTTTGTCCCTTTTTTATTTTTTTCACATTAGTTGTCTGGCATTTCTCTCCTTCTCTCTACCTTTTTTCTCCCAAGCCCTTAGGGGCTTGCCTGTGCATTGTTCGCACATACTTGATGCGCCACCCGCGCTCATCATACCTGGGGTCTTCTTTATCAGAAGTTTATATAAACAGGCCTCATGCCCAAAACATGTGTGACACTTCCGCATGAACCTTTTATACACCATTATATGCATCGATATGACTTAAGTTTTGGCCAAGCTGGGTTGCCTGGCTCCTGTGCTTACCCCTATGTTCTCATTCGTTCGGCTAGGTGGTAAAGGGAGCACCTCTGCGATTGTTACTGCCGGGTCAGTCGGATGTGTACCTTAGACTGGGTGAAGCCGAAAGCTAGAGTTCTTAAGGGAATATTCGGTCAGTGAACTAAAAGATGATTTTTCTTGTTTATCTATCTGCCCCCAGATGCTTTTCTGCTCTTTTTAGCAGTTCGGACATGCACTTTAGGGCATGCCTCCCAGGGAAAGGAACCCCTAACGGAACTATTCTCCCTGGAATATAACTAGTTGAGTACTTGTCTGCTAAAGCAATTATGACCCCTACGCCTTGTCTCCATGCATGCCCCAGTTCTTACATAATCGAGAGGGTATTCGGACACACTCCGGACTATAGGGTCCAGAGGTCGAAGCGAAAAGGTCCGCGATGACAAACGATCTACAATCCGGCTAGAAGGCATTTTTCATGTCATTTTAAATTACAGAGTCAATCCGACTCGGTATATTCCTATTCAATACCATCCAATAGGCGATCTAATTTACAGTCATGTTGAGAATACTTTGCAGCCAGCTCTACCTGGCCATATACGAAGCTGACAGGGATCTCCTTTCCGTCAGGACCCATAGGGCCGACCTCGGCCATGTGGTTCGGGTCAGCCTTCGTGTACCGAGTCTTCACCATGGCCTAGGCCTCCCTGGCACCTTGACGGCAGGCCGATATCTTCCACAACCGGAAGCGCTACCACACTCCCTCCAGCTTCTTTGCAAGCTCCCCAAGGCCTTCGGGCATGGAGAGGGATGGCCACATAGCCTGGACGACACCCTGCATTGCCTACCGAACTCGTTCATGCAGTTGCAACAGCTCGGGAAGAAGGTCCCCCGTTGAACCGGACATTTCCTACACAGGACGACCTGTTAGCAGACCTACAGACATAGCTCTGTCAATCGACTTCCTCACCGATTTCTTTTTTTCGAAGATTCGTTCAAGCACTTACTGAAAATGCCGCGTCGAAGTCGCCGATTCTCCTTTACGGAAGCAGACAGCTAAATACGAACATCCTTTAGTTCCTCGCCCAGCTGGGTATTGGTGTCTTGAAGTTTGTTCTTCTCTTGCCTCACCCTCGTCAGCATGCTCTCGCCAGCCTTTAGTTGGCGTAGGAGTTGTTGCTTGTCCGGATTTACTCCGGCCCCATCTACACTATTATCGTCAAAGTTGCACACATGCCGCACTTCACAACGGAATTATCTTTCGAAGCATATATTACCTGAGGGGGTCCCCTTGGCATTATCTGAAGCGGCCAGTGCGGCCTTGAGTTGGGCCTTGCACTCTTCAAGCTCCTGGGACAGTTGCGTGTTCTTCTTTGTAAGACCCTGCATAACATATGATCCTTAAAACAGTTATCTTACCTATTTCATGTCTCGGGGGCTACTGACATATATAACCTTCAATTTTACTCACCCGTATGTCTTTTACATACTGCTCTGTGGCTCTGGCTAGACCATTTTGAGCGGCACGGAGGTACGCATCTCCTGTATTAAAGGCGTCCAACACCTCTGGGGAAAAACATGCGTCACGAAGAACAGTCCGGCAACGCCTCTGGTTCATGGCACTCTCCACCTCTGAATTGGTGGCAGATAGCCCGTCTGCGTCCTCTATTGGAGGAACACCCGAGGCGCGCCCCGTGTACGCCTCCGCTTCCGGACCCGGCCTTGAACCCTGGCCGGTGGATATAGTCCGGCGGGCTCTCTTCTTTCTAAGAAGAGCATGAGCGTTAGTATGACTTGAGGGCATAAACCCTAGGCGTTAAATTCGCACGCCATACCGTTGCGCCGGAATCTCGATCTGGTCCGCACTTCTTTTTGGCCCGCCTGGCTTCAGCGGCCCTTTTTGGCTGCCCACCACGGGGTCGGCCTTCCGCCTCGAGGATTTCCCCTGCGAAACGAAACACTATTAGTTTACGACATTCAAGATAAAGCATGGATGGATCTCCTTGAAAGTACTGGGACTTCGGTCTCGGTTACCTTTGAGGCTGGAAGTAGTCCGGGATAGTCGGTCGTAATGGCCACTAAGGTGTTGTCCTTACTCAATTGATGAAACACCCCATCAATTAACTCCACACATAAGTCCGGGTACTCTTGGGAGTCCGGATCGAGAGACCGTTCCGGGTCCTCGGGTTGTGGAGGAGGGATGTTTATCTCCTTCACAGTCTGGCGCAGCTCCTGCGTTAACATTGCTAGACTAAGTACTCAATCATGGGGATTTCGAAAGCGGGTAGGCAAGTGAAAATGTTCGCTCACCCAGCTTAGAGGACTGTACATGGAGAATCCGCCCTGTGGGTTGACCCGGAGGAATTCCTCTTCTTCTCCCTTGTACAAAGCGGACAAGATCTTCGTTAGAATGGCAGCCGAATCCGACCCCTTGCGACCGCACCGGGTGGCGTCGTCCTCCCTGTTGAAATCCCACATGGGGTGGCCTCTGTACTGAAGCGGCTGCACCCCCCGCGTAATGCATGTGGCCATGACCTCGATCATGGTTAATTCGGAATGAGCCAACAATCTTATCCGGCTCATCAGGTAAAGGACGTCCCTATCAGTTTCCCTCTGAGGGTTTCATGGGCGCCAGCTCAGGCGTTTCTTCAACGGAGCATTATTAAACTCTGGAAGGCCGATCCGAACAGGGTCCGGCAGGGGGACGTCGTCCATATAAAACCATTCCGAAGGCCAGTCCTCGGACGCCTTCTTTGGGGTACCGGATAGATATCCTGTCCCGGCGATGCGCCATAGTTCGGCTCTGCCCACTTGATAAATTGACCCCTCCTGAGAGCGGGGCACAAGGCAGAACAACCTCTTCCACAGCGCGAAATGGGCCTCGATGCCCAAAAACAGCTCGCAGAGGGCCACGAAGCCCGCAACATGCAGAATGGAGGCAGGCTTAAGTTTGTTTAGTTGGAGGCCATAGAACTCCAGCAACCCTTGGAGAAACGGATGAATTGGAAATCCAAGTCCTCTTATTAAATAAGGGACTAGGCATACCCTCTCTCCTTGAGAGGGATTGGGGACGCTCTCCACCTGCTCTCCGCCGCTATAGGTGGCAATCCCGGCTCCAACCAAGGTAGTCAGAATCCCGATTCGACTACTAGAATCCTACGACTTCATGACCCTATAGAAGCATGTCGATCCAAATCCCACTATGAATCCGGATCAGGTAGAATCCATGTTGGGTCGCGATCCAAATCAAAGAATCCTGTACAAAATTGTACAATCCCGACTATGCTATGGACTATATCCGATTCTACTAACTTACCTAAGCCGTTTGTTTAGTTGTAGCAAAATAGTATGCCACCATCCAAACCCCTTTTCATATACCTCATGGACCTTTATTCCCCTCCCAAGTCCAAACGCTCAGCCGTAGACACCTTTGATCTAGCTCTCAGAAACCCAAGATCGAAATTGAGGATTAGGCTGGTTGACATATGGAATTGGCGTGAAAAGGAGGATGCTTCAAAATTGATCGGAGAAGGAGATCAAGACCCTTCAAGGTTTAGCACTGTAGGTCAGATAGACAAGTGATCGACTATTCCCGCACTCTAAAAACAACATAAGAATATTTCGTGCATTGAAGGTTTAAATGTTCTACATATTTCCCTCTGATATATGTTCCATACATGCGAGCTAGATGGTAGGTTAGCCATAAAAAGAAGTGGAATACAACTAGTATTGATGTGTATGTTCTTTGCTCCATAATTCGTGTCAAAACTCTCTAGAACCCATATAAATATCTTGTGTGCATACGAAATATCTTATTTGAGTAAATCAAGTAGAATCCTCGATTCCACGACTCGATCTTACGACTCGATTCTGTCCGAGGAAAACCGATCCGACTCCGAATCCCGACTCTGACTACCTTGGCTCCAACTGGGACCATATATGCTAGGGGGAGGAGCCCCTCGGACTGAAGCACTACTAGCTTGCTATGAGGGACGGAACACCGCTCCCAATCTCCAGGCCGAGGGCTGGAGAGGCGAGAGGAGGAGCTGCTCCGACCGGCCATGGTGGAATGGATCTCTGTTGAAATCGCTTTGATGGATACTCGCGGAGGAAAGGTGGTGTGAATTGGATCTAAATCCTCGTCTCTATTATGGGCGGCTCATTAACGCCACTAGGGGGGTAAATGGAAAAAAACCCTGGCTTTTCACATTCGTTTGACACGTGGAAGATGGTCATTATGGGGCGCAGAAGCCGAGGAGAGCAGCACGCACTAGAAGCCGGACACTATTCGACAGGTATATGGAATTTGGAGAAGAACCCGCCTTGCAATGCCGAAGACAAACTTGCGCGCCGGTCTTATCATCATTGAAGCCTGGTTTGGGGGCTACTGCGGGAGTCCTGGAATAGGGGGTGTCCGGATGGCCGGACTATGACCTTTGGCCGGACTCCCAGACTTTGAAGATACAGGATTGAAGACTCTGTCCCATGTCCGGATGGGACTTTCCTTGGCGTGGAAGGCAAGCTTGGCGATACGTTATGAAGATATCCTCCCATTGTAACCGACTCTGTGTAACCCTAGCCCTCTCCGGTGTCTATATAAACCGGAGAGTTTTAGTCCGTAGGACGGACAACAATCATACCATAGGTTAGCTTCTAGGGTTTAGCCTCTCTGATCTCGTGGTAGATCAACTCTTGTACTACCCATATCATCAATATTAATCAAGCAGGAGTAGGGTTTTACCTCCACCGAGAGGGCCCGAACCTGGGTAAAAACATCGTGTCCCTTGTCTCCTGTTACCATCCGCCTAGACGCATAGTTCAGGACCCCCTACTCGAGATCCGCCGGTTTTGACACCGACAAGAGGTGTGAGGCAATGCGTGGGAGACAGGCCTAAATATAATGTGCGTACATGAGACACGTAGGCAGGTCCATGTATATAGAAAGGGCGATGGGGATTGTGCGTGTGTATGTTTGCGAGAGGAAGAGTGCTTGTGATAAAGGTTAGTGAAAACAGTTGTAAATGGTTACGAGAGGGAGGGAGGGTTATATCTAGAGCATGTGTGCGAGAAAGACACCTCGGGAGAGAGTGTGTGAGCATGTGTGAGAGACCACTGATGGAGAGTGAAACTACACGTAAAAGACTGATGTACACATTGATTAAAGATATAAATTGTATCCAAATATTAGGATGGGATCATGATATTTGCAATTCCCATAAGGAGCGGTCACTGATCCATCAGACATCTAGATTCTATAGAATTTGAGCATGACTATGTTATTATTCGACACAATTGATCCACATAGTTACTATTTTAAACTCCAGACAATGCATCGCTTTAGCAATCGAGTATAAACGTGAGTATAGTTCATGTTGTGTGTGTAAAGCACACTATACATATGAAAGTTACACAATGAACATTATAAATAGCTACCTATGAACTAGCATACATTTGAATTCAACTTAAGGTGGTTTAAAAAAAATTGAATTCAACATGAAGTCCATTCAATTATTTGAATTTGATATCATGGCATTTGTAAACCATACCTAAATTATGGGGGCACCAATCTTTGCTCTGATTTTGTACATAATAGCATATGTAGTCGTGTACAAAATAGATTCAAATTTAGCTCCTCCATTCCAAAATAATCGTAGTTATAGGATTTTCAAGTGTCAAAATTTCAAAAAGAAGTGGATAATTTAATGAGATTTTCAAACATACAAGTTCAAATATAACATTGTCTATTAAGGTCAATCCTCATAGTTCAAGAGTGCTCTAAACGTGAATGCTTGTGTTTCAAAATTTCGAACAAAGTGCCAAAAGAGCCTCTACTCGCCCGAAACCGCGTGAGACCAATGTTTGGTAGTACAAGGAAATTACTTTTCTAATAACTCCGACCTCTGAAACCTACCGGCCCGACGTCCAAAGGTCTAAACCGGGGTAGGTTTGTAGCTTCATCTAGACGCCACGCAACCACCTCCGCGAAAGATTCATACACAATGGCCGCCTAAGCACACATGCGCGTGGCTGAAATCGCTCCCGCCCACTATTTGGGACAGCTGGGATTACCATCCTACCCCCGACCTGCAGTAGGTCCAAAATTTAAGAGGGGGGCAAAGTTTGTACTGTCCCCAAATTTCAAACAAGCGCGTCCCATCTTCTGTTCAAAAAAGCCAAAAACAAGCATGTCCCAGACCGAAACATGGTTCCCCCACCAGTACGATTCCCCTTTTGTACTCTGTGGGCGCCAAAACTACCACTCCACCAGCCGCGAAACCCCAGCGTCCTCCGTCTGCCACCCCATCCCACCCATCAACCGCCGCCCTCCTCCATCACGCCGGAGCCGATACCCCGACGTCGTCATCCACCGCAACCTCAATCGGAACGCCCTCCACGGCTAGTAGTTGAAGCCGAGGCCGAGCCGTCCGTACCCGAGCCAGTTCAACCACGCCGTCCTACGCCTCACCGCTGCCTCTCCAACTTCGCCACCCTCCACCGCACCAGAGTCGTTTCTGCTACACCGTCCTTCGCCGTGTCGGATCTGCTTCCCCTCCGCCGACATACGGCCACTGCAACACAGTCAACAATTTGGCCATGGGTTCGTCCAAGCCTGCACCCTCCAGAACATCAGTTTCCCCGATAAAAAGAAGAAGATCAGCGTGACCTATGGAGGTGACCACACCGGCAACCGAAAAAGGTACTCCTCTTCCCTTATTCGTGCAAATCTTTCGTCTCTGCTTGCACGGTATTCATCCCACAGAAGACACTAGTTGACCGCTTCTTCTTGATACTAGATGTTCCTAGTAACTCGCGATGCACAAGGTTTCTCCTCATATACTATTTCACCTTAGCTAGAGGTTCATTGCCCCATTGAATTTCAAATTATGGCCAGTTGATTCCCAATTAACGGAAGCATTCCCCGGTGTAACAGGCGCTAGTACGCCTATTACACTGGGGAAGCAACGCCTTGGTGTTTATCTTAGGTACGTGTTCGGCCTAGAGCTACTGGCACCCGATCTGGAGGTTGGCCGGGATTAAAGGGATGGCCTAGGGGCGCTGCCAAGCACGGCGGTGGTGTGAGGTCGAGGGGAGGGCGGGGCAGCGAAGGCAGGGGTCTGGGCCGGTGGTTGCTGGCGGTTCGAGAAAGATCGTCGACAGTGACTGGCGGGAGGTAGACGAAGGCCATCTGCCTATTCCTTATAGATCGGACGGTTCATTAAAAAAATCGATTGACCTATTTATTTTCAGTCGACTGTTATCTTAGATATGAGCACATGTGGTGGTGTGCTGGAGGAGTACGTGCATTTCCTGTGCTCATATTACAAAATCATATGGAGTAGAATCTAATTTTGTTTGCCATGCAATGTTGTAGAGCTATCATATGTCTCGTATCATTTAATTTTCAGCCACCTGCTATCTGCTACTTTTACAGTGCACTAGTTCTGCACACACTTCACCCATACTCTCACTATTGTGTTTTTATGCAAGGGTATTTCAGAGTCTGCCGAAAGAGAAGCAGCAAAGAAAAGAGAGAAGTCGCGCCAGCTTTCTTCGCGGGTATGCACGACATGTTACAACGCTATGAAGGGTGCAGTGTCAGCAGATGGAGATGGTAAACGTAGCTCTGGAGTTGATGACCTCGCTCGCAATGAACCACCATCCCAGGTGAGGGAGTCCTGGATTAGGGGGTGTCCGGATGGCCGTACTCCCAGACTATGAAGATACAAGATTGAAGACTCCGTCCCGTGTCCGGATGGGACTTTCCTTGGCGTGGAAGCCAAGCTTGGCGATACGATATGAAGATCTCCTCCCATTGTAACCGACTCTGTGTAACCCTAGCCCTCTCCGGTGTCTATATAAACCAGAGAGTTTTAGTCCGTAGGACGAACAACAATCTTACCATAGGCTAGCTTCTAGGGTTTTGCCTCTCTGATCTTGTGGTAGATCCACTCTTGTACTACCCATATCATCAATATTAATCAAGCAGGAGTAGGCTTTTACCTCTATCGAGAGGGCCCGAACCTGGGTAAAAACATCGTGTCCCTTGTCTCTTGTTACCATCCGCCTAGACGCACAGTTCGGGACCCCCTACCCGAGATCCGCCGGTTTTGACACCGACATTGGTGCTTCCATTGAGAGTTCCTCTGTGTCGTCAACTTTAGGCCCGATGGCTTCTTCGATCATCAATCACGACGCGGTCCAGGGTGAGACTTTTCTCCCCGGAAAGATCTTCGTATTCGGCGGCTTTGCACTGTGGGCCAACTCGCTTGGCCATCTGGAGCAGATCGAAAGCTACGCCCCTGGCCATCAGGTCAAGTTTGGAAGCTTAAACTACACGGCCGACATTCGCGGGGACTTGATCTTCGATGGATTCCGTTCAGGTTTGGAAGCTTAAACCATGGACGGACGGTTAGACGCCGCCCCAGGAGCCGCAATCTCTACGGCGATAGAGCCGAATACCAGCCTAGTCCTTTGCAAGGCCCGTGACTCCAAGGTGCCGGACTCCGTTCCGGACTCTGAATCTTCCGCACCCCTTCTGATTGAACACGATTGGGCTCCGATCATGGAGTTCACCGCCGCGGACGTCTTTCAGTACTCGCCCTTTGGCGATATCCTGAATTCACTAAAGTCTCTCTCTTTGTCAGGAGAGCCCTGGCCGGATTACGGTCAGCATGGTTGGGATGCGGACGACGAAGAAATTCGAGGCCCACCCACCACCCACCTCGTAGCCATTGTCGACGATTTAACTGACATGCTCGACTTTGACTCCGAAGACATGACGGTATGGACGCCGATGCAGGAGACGACCAAGAACCAGCACCTATAGTGAACTGGAAAGCCACCTTGTCATATGACATATACATGGTGGACACCCCCAAAGCAGGGGATGGCGAGGAAAAAACGGAGGATGACCCCTCCAAGATGCAACCCAAGCGCCGACGTCAGCGGCGCCGCTCTAAGTCCCGCCATAGCAAAAACGGCGATTCCGGCACCGGAGATAACAACACACCGGACAGTGCCGAAGATAACCCCCTCCAGCAGGATTCAGTGCAGGAGGACGAAGGAGCCAACCCTCATGAGAGAGGAGCCGACAAAGAGGTTGAGGACGACAAATATATGCCTCCCTCCGAAGACGAGGCAAGCCTCGACGATGACGAATTCATCGTGCCAGAGGATCCCGTTGAACAAGAGCATTTCAAATGCAGGCTTATGGCCATGGCAAGCAGCCTCAAGAAAAAATAGGAGCAGCCTAGAGCTGACCAAGGCTTGCTAGCCGACAGATGGACCGAAGTCCTAGCGGCCGAAGAGTATAAACTCGAGCGTCCCTCCAAGAGCTACCCAAAGCTCAGGCTGCTACCCCAACTTGAGGAGGAAGCAACTAAACCTACATCACCAGCGTACGATGTGCCCGATCGGCCACCCCGTGGCCGTGACAGAGAGGCCTTCAGGCACTCGACCCAAGCCGCACTCCGGCACCACTCAAAACATACCAAAGTACGGGGAGACGCAACAGACCTGCGAGACATATTGGAGAACAAGGCAAGGGAAGCAAGATCGATCTACGGATCGCATGGGCGCCCCGCTTCACGTGACGCCAGCCATCACGCCGGACATGATAAGTACGGCCAGGCCGAATACAACAGACCAAGCTCATCTGAGCTGCATCGTGATATAGCCCAATACAGGGGCTCCGCACACCCACTATGCTTCACAGATGAAGTAATGGATCATCAAATCCCCGAGGGCTTTAAACCCGTGAACATCGAATCATACGATGGCACAACAAATCCTACGGTAGGGATCGAGGATTATCTCCTTCATATCCACATGGCCCGTGGTGATGATCTACACACCATCAAATACCTCCCGCTCAAGCCTAAAGGACCAGCTCGACATTGGCTTAACAGCCTGCCAGCAGAGTCAATTAGTTGCTGGGAGGACCTGGAATCCGCATTCCTTGACAACTTCCAGGGCACTTATGTGCGACCACCAGACGCCGATGACCTAAGCCACATAATCCAGCAGCCAGAGGAATCGGCCAGGCAATTCTGGACACGGTTCCTAACTAAGAAAAATCAAATAGTCGACTGTCCGGATGCCGAGGCCCTTGCTACCTTCAGGCACAACATCCGAGACGAATGGCTTGCCCGGCACCTAGGACAGGAAAAGCCGAAATCTATGGCAGCCCTCACGACACTCATGACCCGCTTCCGCGCGCGAAGACAGCTGGCTAGCTCGTAGCAATAACATAACCAAGAGCCCTGGTAATTCGGATACCAAGGACAACAATGGCAGGTCACGTCGCAACAAACACAAGCGCCGCATTAACGATGACAATACTGAGGATACGGCATTCAACGCCGGATTCAGAGGCTCTAAACCCGGTCAGTGGAAGAAGCCATTCAAAAGAAACCCTCCGGGCCCATCCAACTTAGACCGGATACTCAACCACTCGTGCCAGATACACGGCACCCCCGAACAACCAGCCAACCAGACCAACAGGGATTGTTGGGTGTTCAAGCAGGCAGGCAAGTTAAGTGCCGAAACCAGAGACAAGGGGCTGCGTAGCGATGACGAGGAGGAGCCCCGGCCGCCGAACAACAGAGGACAGAAGGGATTCCCCCCGCAAGTGCAGACGGTGAACATGATATATGCAACCCACATCCCCAAAAGGGAGCGGAAGCATGCTCTCAAGGACGTCTATGCATTGGAGCCAATCGCCCCAAAGTTCAACCCATGGTCCTCCTGCCCGATCACTTTTGATCGAAGGGACAACCCCACTAGCATCCGTCATGGCTGATTCGCCGCATTGGTCCTAGACCCAATTATAGACGGATTTCACCTCACCAGAGTCCTAATGGACGGCGGCAGCAGCCTGAACCTGCTTTATTAGGATACAGTGCGAAAAATGGGTATCGATCCCTCAAGGATTAAACCCACAAAGACAACCTTTAAAGGCGTCATACCAGGTGTAGAAGCCAGCTGTACAGGCTCGGTTACACTCGAAGTGGTCTTCGGATCCCCGGACAATTTCTGAAGTGAAGAGTTAATCTTTGACATAGTCCCATTCCGCAGTGGTTATCGCGCCTTGCTCGGACGAACCACATTTGCAAAATTCAATGCGGTGCCGCACTACGCATATCTCAAGCTCAAGATGCCAGGACCTCACGGAGTTATCACGGTAAATGGAAACACCGAACGCTCTCTCTGAACGGAGGAGCACACGGCGGCCCTGGCGGCGGAAGTACAGAGTGGCCTCTCAAGGCAATCCTCCAACCTAGGTGTCAAACGTCCGGACAACGTCAAGCGAGCCCGAAGTAACCTACAACAAATCCGGCTAGCACGTTCCGAGCAAGCATAGCAGTGCGGCCCCAACCCCAGCCCTCGCCAGATGGTGATATCGGTACCACACATAATAATTACGCCTTAGAGATACCATGGGCATAGGGGGAGGGGCACAACTACGGCACGCCCAGAATGCGTCTCAACCACACTAAGGGGCTCCCTATTCCGCCGTTTCCTTTTTATACACTTTCAGGACCCAACTATTCGGAAGGCGTGTCCGGCAACACACTCGCCGAACATATGATGCAACAGCCAGGGAGAAAACAAGCCGCGTCAAATGTCCAGGTGGTCTCTATAACGACTTAATACCTGTTTTACTTAAAATCCCGCAGTTTGCCCCTGGAGGGGGACATGTCAAATAATCCCATCTCTTGCTTATCGCACTACTTGTATCGTTCTGCTTTCGCAGCAGCCCTTTTTTAATAAACAATACATAGCTCTTATCTATTATTGTACTCATCTATTTTTTTATATACAAATATGTTCAGTCATGACATTCTGCAACCGTACACTTTGGTACGACCAATACACCAGGGGCTTAAGCACCCCATAACATGGTGTGAGAAGACCGAACACTCTCATGAGTGCGGCACCCCGAACTTATAGCACTATATGCATCGGCTCTGAATCATGTCTTTGGTCAATAGTTGTGTTTGCCCGGCTCCCATGTTTTGGTACCTTACGTTCCGCAATGTTGGCTAAGGTAGCGCTGGGAGAACTACTGCGATTGTGCCCCAGTTGAGTTGGGTTAACACCTCAGTAGAGAAAGCTAAAATTGACAGTCATGATAGTGCGAGAGACCGGACACTGTTCATGAGGTTTTTGGAGTCCTTAAAGACTTATGTCACTTAGAGCGAGGAACCGGACTTATCCGACCTAGGCGTGGATAGCGCCCCAAACTCGGTCTTTCGAATACTAGGGGCTTCGCCGAAATTTAAAATTATAGAATTCTATGGCTAAGTGAGAGTGATAAAGCATTATAAGTCCGACGGCTTGGTTCGTTGTGCTCAGCGCCTCCCTAGATGGACCCAAGAATGGGAACAAGAGTGCCCAGGTTTATCCTGAACACCCCAGCACTTGTGGCATGGGGGTCGAAGCCGACGACTTGCATCTCTCAGATTTGATAAACGGCCGCACAGAAGGTAATATTTTAAATTAACAAGCATTGCTTAACGCACATGAACAAAGTTTCCAGCGTACAGGATAACGAATGCGAGTCTACTCAAAAATTACATGTTTGGAGCATTCGTCCTCTATACGGCGAGCACCCTTTAGGACGCCCTTATAATACATCTCGGGCATGCGATACTCCTTGCACGGCGGTGGCGCGTACATCAAAAGTTTCTCAGCGTCCAGCTTGCCCCAGTGCACCTTAGCACGGGCAAGGGCCCAACGGGCACCTTCGATACAGACGGAGCACTTGACGACCTCAATCCATGGACACGCGTCCACCAGCCGCCGCACCAGACCGAAGTAGCTCCCGGGCATGGCTTCTCCAGGCCACAGCCGAGCTATGAGGCCCTTCATGGCCTGTTCGGCCACCTTGTGGAGCTCGACCAGCTGCTTCAGCTGGTCGCTCAGGGGCACCGGATGTTCGGCCTCAGCATACTGAGACCAGAACACTTTTTCTGTTGAGCTCCCCTCTTCAGCTCGGTAGTATGCGGCGGCATCAGGCACACTATGGGGCAGATCGGCGAACGCTCCTGGAGAGCTCCAGATTCGGGTAAGTAGCAGATAATTAACTTTTATATTCTTGCTTTGCATAAAGAATGCCTTACCCGCCGCTATCTTCTTTATCACCTCCATCTCCTGGAGGGCCTTCTGGGCTTCGGCCTTAGCGGTCTTGGCACTCTCAAGAGCCAAGGCGAGCTCGGACTCTCGAGTCTTCGAGTCACGCTCAAAACCCTCGTGGTTTTCCACGAGAGCCTGGAGCTCTTGCCGCACCTCCGCCACCCGTGCCTCCTCCTTCTCTCGCTCGTTGCGCTCCAAGGCCCCACTGTTTTCGGCCCTAGAGACCGCCTCCTTCAGGGCCGCCACCTCGGCTGTGGCCCCTGCAACATTTACGTTGGTCCTGTCAATTTTTGCAACCAAGTATTTCTATATACATTTACATGCGGTATTACATACCCTCCTTGTCCTCCAGCTGCTTCTTGGCACGGCCGAGCTCGTTCTCGGACCGCTCGAGGTTCTCCTTCAAGGCATTGACCTCCACAGTCAATGCGGCAGAGGTCAGCAGCGCGGCCTGCATTCCCATATTGACACATTTTTATTAGACTCCTGCGTATATCTTTTTAGATCCTCAGCTGGGCTTTCCTTTTCGAACGCTGAACTGAGCATCAGGGGCTACTGTCTATGCGGTAACATTTTTTATGTGTCTTGAACACGTACCTCAAAGCCTGTTAACAGACTTGTACAGGCTTCTGTCATCCCGCTCTTGGCGGACTGAACCTTCTGAATCAACGCACTCATAACAGTGCGGTGTTCCTAGTTGATGGAGGCGCCGTTAAGCACCTCCAGCAAATTGTCCGGCGCCTGCGGATGGACGAAGGTCGCCGGCGTCGTAGGCTTGCCCTTCTTATGAAGGCGCCACCTGTCGAACTCTGGAACCATTGATGGTTCCGGAGCAGTGTCCGGCCCGGGGCCAGACTTAGATCCCTATGGGGCTTTACCCCCTTTGGGCCTGGAGTCCGGGAGGTCGCCTTGAGGCGCCTCCAGGACCACCTCCTCGTGGTTTAGTCCCTTTCGGGACTCCACCTCGTCGTCGTCCGTAGGGAGAGGGGAGGAGGCCGTCGGAAGTGAAGCACTATTCACATCCGACGAATCCAAGGAGCCACTCGTCGAATCATCAAGCTGAGCCTTGGGCGGACTGCATGACCAAATTCGGCGTCAGAAAATGCCAAATAACGGAGAAGCGCCATGAGTTATTCGAATATCCGGATGCTTACGATTTCGCCAGGGGCTTGACCCTGGATGGCCATTCCTCCCCGCCGTCTTCGGCATCGGAGGCGTAGTCCGGCAGAAGGGTCTTCCCCTTCTTGGACTCTCCGGCCTCCCCAGTTGGGGCGGCCTTTCTTTTCTTTCCTCCCCCCGTTGGAGGGGGAGAGGCTTCTTCTTCTTCTTCTTCTCCCTCCTCCTAGTCTTCGGAGGCGGAGGGTGCGTTGGGGTCATCGGGCGAATCCAACACCACCAGGCACCGGGAACTCTTTCGAGTCCCCGTGGCCTTCTTCTTGGCCTTCTTCTCCGACACCACATGAGGTACCGGAACCAGCAGCTTCATTAAGCGGGCATCCGCTGGGTCTTTGGGCAAGGGAGCCGGACAGTCATTTGTCCGGCCTTCTTTTGCCAGTCCTGTTAAAAAGATGGGAGTTTAGATCCTGCATATAATCAAATCTATGAAAAATAAATGCCCCGTAAAGGGAAAATTAAGCTCACCGCGCTGGCTTGGTGCTTGGCGCAGAATCCGCGATCCTTGGTGACGGGAGGGGAGACCTCGGAGCTCTTGAAGAGCACCTTCCAGGCATCCTCGTGCTTTGTGTCGAAGAGCCGAGACAGAGTCTGGTGCTGGGCCGGGTCGAACTCCCACAAGCTGAAAGCCCGTCGTTGACACGGGAGAATCCGGCGGAAGAGCATGACCTAGACTACAGTGACAAGTTTAACCTTCCTGCCGATCAGGTCATTGATGCAGGTTTGAAGTCCGGTCACTTCCACCGAATTATCCCATGACCGGCCCATCTCTTTCCAAGATGTGAGCCGTGTGGGCATGCCAGATCAGAATTCGGGGGCTGCTGCCCATTCTGGGTCACGCGGCTCGGTGATATAGAACCACCCCGATTTCCACCCTTTGATAGTCTCTACGAAGGCGCCCTCGACCCATGTAACGTTGGCTATCATTCCCACCATGGCACCTCCGCACTCCGCTTGGCGGCCGCCCACGACCTTCGGCTTAACGCTGAAGATCTTCAGCCATAGGCCAAAATGAGGTTGGATGCGGAGGAAGGCCTCGCACACGACGATGAACGCCGAGATGTTGAGGATGAAGTTCGGGGCCAGATCGTGGAAGTCCAAGCCATAATAGAACGTGAGCCCCCGGACGAACGGGTGAAGAGGAAAACCCAGTCCGTGGAGGAAGTGGGGAAGAAAAACAACCCTCTCATGGGGCCTAGGGGTGAAAAGCCGGTACGCGATGTCATCAGACAAGTATCCGTCCTTCCTCAACTTTTTGATGTGCCTCTCCATGACGGAGGAGGCCATCCATCTACCTCCCGCTCCGGACATGATTGGAGAAGGTTGAGGTGGGAAGTGCGGGCTTAGGCGTTGGAGCTCGAGCGCGCAGGGACGAATAAGCAAAGGAGGAAGAAGGCGTGAATGGAAAGGGCGGATTCTTATCCCCTTATATGGGTGGCCAAAACTACGAGCCCCCACCGGCCTAATAAAACTCGCTTATCTCCCAAGCACCACGGTTAATGGCGCGGTTGGGTTACCCACGCCCGTATTGATGAGAATCCCGGAATGAGGGGACATGATCTCTGCTTTGACAAGACGTGCCAAGGAAACCGCCTCACTAAACGCGCTGAGGTGGAACAGTAAAATGAATAAAAGCCTGGCCGTGGCGCGATGTCACGCTGCGGAATACGTCAGCAGATTAGATTGGTGCAAATGTTATTCTCTCTATGGTGGCATGTGGAACTTATTTTGCAGAGCCGGACACTATCCTGGTGTTCAACATCGTCTATGAAGTATTCGGAGGAGGAACCCGCCTTGCAATGCCGAAGACTACTCGCGCGCCGGACTCTTCGTCATTGAAGCCTGGTTCAGGGGCTACTGAGGGAGTCCTGGATTAGGGGGTGTCCGGATGGCCAGACTATGACCTTTGGCCGAACTCCTGGACTATGAAGATACAAGATTGAAGACTCTGTCCCATGTCCGGATGGGACTTTCCTTGGCGTGGAAGGCAAGCTTGGTGATACGATATGAAGATCTCCTCCCATTGTAACCGACTCTGTGTAACCCTAGCCCTCTCCGGTGTCTATATAAACCGGAGAGTTTTAGTCCGTAGGATGAACAACAATCATACCATAGGCTAGCTTCTAGGGTTTAGCCTCTATGATCTCGTGGTAGATCCACTCTTGTACTACCCATATCATCAATATTAATCAAGCAGGAGTAGGGTTTTACCTCCATCGAGAGGGCCCGAACCTGGGTAAAAACATCGTGTCCCTTGTCTCCTGTTACCATCCGCCTAGACGCACAGTTCGGGACCCCCTACCCGAGATCCGCCGGTTTTGACACCGACACCAGGTGCTTGCTTTAACTTCGCGGTGTCATATGTGGTTGCATGTTCCATATGATGTCTAGCTTGTATTCGAAAGGCCGAAGTCGTTCTGATAAGGAAAGATATTTTTTTACATGAACCACCATCCCGTGAGCACCAAAAGACAAATAGCTAGTCAGGGCACTGGCCGAGCCAGTGACAAGCCCAGCAAAGATAGGAATCACCTGGAAGCCAACTAAAAAGCTGGGATGGTGGCGAAGCAGCCCACCTCCCACTAGGATCTCAGGTCCTAGATGATCATGCTCACCACTCCAGCCGGATGTCTAGCTTGTATTGCTTCCAATTTGGTTAAATTGCATCTGCTTAGCTTACACATTATACCTTTGAATATGACATGCCTTTCTGTGTTTGTTACATACTAGTACATCTATGTATTAACCATATTCTTACATTAAACTAATGTTCTTGTGTATCCCTCATCAATCACTTATGATGAGGCAGGCAGGCAAGGGGACTACTCCTCATTTAAAGAATGCAGCGTCAGCCTTCCGACATGATTCTCAAGAAACAGAAATGCTAGATGAAGATAGTGAACGTAGCTCTATAGTTGATTACAGCATTTCCCCTACACTAGCATTGTAGGTGCTTGCTCTAACTTGGCAGCGTGATATGTGGTTGCATGTTGCATATGGTGTCTAGATTGTAATTTTTCCAATCTGGTTAAACTGCATGTGCTAGTCTACTTAGCTTATACATTATACCTGTTAATGTGACATTCCTTCCTATATTTAGTACATAGTACCTCTGTCTATTAAGCATGTCCTTACATAAAACTATTGTTTTTTTGTATCCCGCATCAATCAATATGACGAGACACCTTTAGTATATGCAGTGCGATATTAGTTGCATCTTTCATATGATTTATAGCATGCGCTGCTTCTAATTTGTTGAAATTCCATTTATGATGGGACACTTTTAACTTGGCAGAGTCATATTGGTTACATCTTTCATGTGGTGTCTAGCTTGCATTGCTTCTTATTTGCTGGAATGGTTTCTGCTTAGTTTACACAAACAGTTGTGAACATGCCATGCCATCCTATTTTTCGTACATATTCCATCCTGGTATCATGTGTTTGCCTTACATCAAAGTAGTGATTGTCAGTATCATGCATGAATGAGTTTTGAAGAGAGAATTTTATTGCTTTTTCTTGTCGGTTTTACTTGACAATTCAAAATCAATAAAGCGGAAGGAAGTTAGCAAGGCAGCGGATAATGGTGCTCCTTCCAAACGGAGGGCCTCTACAGTTTCTACTCCTCCACACCCCCAAGATGATTTCCAAGACAACACATGCATAGACACTCAACAAAGCTGTGTTTATGATGAGCACATCTCCCCTAGTGCAGCATCACCGGTGCTCCCTCTAACTTGGCAATGTTATATGTGGTTGCATGTTATGTGTGATGTCTAGCTTGTATTGCTTCTAATTTTGTTGAATTCCATCTGCTTACTTTACACATTATACTTGAATAAGACACGTGTTCCTGTTTCTAGAACATCCAATATTTGTCTATCACACCATGTTCTTACATCAAATTACTACTTTTGTGTAACCTGCAAGAATCACTTATCATAAGACACGTTTGACTTCAGAGTGTGATATAGGTTACATCTCACATTCTTTTCTAGCTTCTACTACTAATTTGTTGAAATGGCACTTATGACGAGACAATTTTAACTTGGTAGAGTGATATTCGTTGCATCTTTCATATGGTGTCTAGCTTTCATTGCTTCTAATTTGTTGAAATGCCTTCTCCTTAGTTTACACATCATAAGTTGTGAATATGCAATGTTGTGAATATGCAATGGCACTAATGACGAGAGATCTCTAACATGGTAGTGTGATGTTGTTTGCATCTTGCATATGATTTATTTCTTGTACTGCTTCACATTTGTTTAAACGCCATTTATGATGAGACATTGTTAACTTGGCAGAGCGATATTTGTATCATCTTTCATATGGTGTCTACCTTCCATTGCATTGCTTCTAATTTGGTGAGATATCTTCTTCTTAGTTTACACATCATAGTTCTCGTTATCTCTTCCGTCCTATTTTTCATACATATTACATCCTCCTATCATGTGGTTGTCTAACATCAAAGTTCAGTTCTTCTGCATCATGCATCAATTTGTTCTGAAGAACTAAATTGTTACTCGTTTTTCTTGTCGGCTTGACTTAACATGGCACTGAGAAAGAGGAAGAAACATAGAATGGCAGGGAATGAGAATCGGATGAATCCTGCAGATTCTGCTGGTACTGATGGTGCAATATAAGGTCAAAGTCCAGCTGAAAATTCTACAAACACGGCATCCCATGCTACAAGAGCTGCCAAAAAAGCCAAACAGAAACAAATAGCTGCCACCAAAGAAGCAGAGACAGCCCTAGTTCTTGCAACACCTACCATAGTACTACCAGCTGCACGACTTACTCATGCGTTAACTGAGCTAGCAGCATGTTCCCAAGCTCCCTTGCCACCTGACACTACTTCCCAAGCACTCTTGACACAAGACGAGTTGGTAATATCAGATGAACCTTGTGAGCTTCAACAGCAAGAAGGTAGTTGCTGGAGTCAAGTTACAATTGCATGCTTCTTGATATGTAGTCTCATAGTTTGATGTACACTAACACTTCCTATGTTCGTTGTTGGACTAGCACCTAGGCACAAGAGGAAACAAACATCATGGATAATGCTCAATAGGTTAACTAAATCTAGAGGAGGAAGAATGGAGATCCGTTTTGAGGCAGGTTTAAAAAGGCCACATGATGCTACAGAGTCAGCCAAGTTAGTATCAGAGGCAGCGGTTGCCGTTAGGTGTCATGTACGTATCCTCCCAACATGGATTCAGTACAAGAATGACAAAGATGAAACCCAGTTCAACACCTTCCTCGACCATTTATCTGTAAGTATGGTTATGTATGGAAACTATTAATATCGTCTTGCTTTGTCCCATACTTTCTAGGTTGCTGAAAATGAGACTCCCATAATTTTCAACAGATGAGGTTGAAGTTGGATAGCCAAGATGATGCAACCAGACAAGCTTGCACCCATCTTTTCAAGTCTGCTCTGCGACAGTATCGGTATAACTTGAGGAAAACTCACTTTGAAGGCAAGGCTAACAGTGAACTTTCCCAAACATCTCTAGTGGAAAATATATCGGATGAAGACTGGAGGGGCCTTGTTAAACACTGGTCTGATCCGAAGTATTAGGTACATTATATATATGTGATCAGATCACATGTTGAAGTCCTATTTATGCATGTTCCACACAAATCTATCTTCTTGTAGGTGAACTGTTCAAAGAGCAAGGCGAACCGTACGAAAGTGAAATTCCAACAGACGACAGGATCTCGTAGCCATATTGCACACTGCGAGGCTCTTGTAATTAGTTGTTGTTTCACTCTTTTCGCTATGCCATATTATCAGATCTATATTGACTTGTTCAAAATGTAGAGGAAAGCCCGCAAGGACCAAAAAGTACCTGAACCAAATGTTGTGGAAATCTTCAAGTACTGTCACACCAGTAAGAAGAAGGGCATGACTACACCAGTCAAAGCCGCTATTGTAAGTCCTTAATCCTCATGCCTTTTAACTACTACTTACTCTGACTTGTGCCTTGAACTGCATAGTTTGCAGCCAATGTCTATTACTCTTTTCAATTTTATACACAATTCTCTTAGCGTATCATTGCACCTTACAAGGTTTAAAAGACAGGAGTGATGTTCCTTTGATCTTGACCTGTAATCTAGTTCCGTGCTGGACTTGCCCACATAATGTTACAATTGCCTGTTTGTCTATTCTCAGTAGTTTTGTGATATGAATGATGTCATACTATGCTTACCGTATTACAAACTTCGTCTCTTTATCCTTAGCCCTCGATACAATGTGAAGAAATAGACAATACATTAGCGATGGTACATGGCCATATGTTTGGAACCTGGTTTTATTATGTACTTTGCAATAAAATACAACTAATATTTTACATGGGTTCACCAGAATAAGTTCTGTATATAGATCAAAGCTATTTTGTTTGGTTTTGCTGCCTCCTTAATATCTTTTGTTCTGGTACTACTAATGTAAACCCTCAACTTTTCAGCAAGCTATGGAAAAAATGGTGGAACCGGCACCTTCTGGAGGTGGCGAGGCAACTATAACCACAATGTCAGCTCTTGCTGCAGTGGGTCAATACCTGTCCGCTAACAGTGCCAAAAGCACGTTCCTGTGTAATACTGGGTTGGTTGTTATGGCAATATCGTCCAAACTGCCTCATGATCAAGATATGCAAGCTCAAAGCAATGTTGTATCTGCGCTCCAGACACAAGCCCATTCCCTAACAGAGACCCTTTGTGAAACAAGGAGAGACATTGTTCGATGTCGTCAAGATATGCATGGTTTTGAAACCAGACTATCAGACATTTGCTATGTTGTTCAGGAGCCTAGGGGAAATGAAGTCGAGGGTTATGGTGCTCCATCGAACAATACAACATGAAAACATAACAATCAGGTCAAATGAACTGAGCTTCTGAACTTCTGGTGGTGCATTTATCTGCTAGACTGTTAAGTTTTATGCCAACCCTCCTTTTGTTATATAGTTGTAATTTTTTTTGGTGCATACAAAATTTATTCTTAACGTGCAGCCACCGGCTGAAGAAAATATCAAGCCATTTTTGTATAGTGTAGGGTGTTCCCTATATTTGCACTAGTGGCGATCTTTGATGTCGAGTGGATGTAATCTGTGCAATCGCCTTAATAGCCTAGCGTTAGTTTCGGCCTTATTTATTTCCTAGTCTTCTTTTTCCCTGGTTTGCTAGTGGCCGCAACTACCATGGGCCATATACGGGCCATAGGATCCATGGGTCTCCTATGGGCCGTCGATAAATGGGCCTCCAACAGGGCCGTAGAATCGGTGGGCCTCGGGCCGTTGGATAAATGGGTCTACATGGGCCGTAAACGGGTGTAATTGGAATCGGCCCAGCACGGTAACGGGCCGTTAACAAGCCGTAGGACAGCAAAGGCTTAATTATGTCACAGGCATAACGGGTCGTTAATGTGCCAGAATATAGGACGGGTTGGAAACGGCGCAACGGGTTAACAGCCCAGAAACGGGCCGACTCTTGCCATGGGTCGAATTTGGCCCATTAGGGTAATAGGCCAGTAATGGGTCGACTCTTGCAATGGGCCGAATTTGGCCCATTAGGGGAACATGCCAGTAGCAGGCCGGAAGTAATCGAGGGCCGAAAAGGAGCCCAAGAACGTATGGGCCGTCAATAGGCCGAAAGCTAACACGGGCTGGAAACGAACCATGTAAATCACGGGCCGTTAACGGTTACAAAGAAAATTACTGTTGGTTATGGGCTAGAGTCACCGTGGGCCTGTAAAGGGCCAAAAGATACGAAGGCCTCATATGGGCCGAAAGACTCGTGGGCCATACATGGGCCTAAAGTGAAATGGGTTGGTGTTATATTCGACGGCCCACATGACATTGTTGGGACGATTTCCTTTAGGGCCTAACGGGCCGTAAAATGGGCTATTTGTGAAGAGACCGTTAACAGGCTTTTCATGGGCCAGCCTGTTAACTTTTGACCAAGTTAAACAGGCCGACTTTGTAAGATAAATGGGCCAGTGGTGGGTCGTGGCACGTGTCGACATATCATAGGCGCCTATCTGACCCATTGACGAGCTAACACGTGGTTCGTCCGACCAATAAGAATTTTACACATGGAAATTTCCCATTGGTCGGGGCTGTTAACGGGTTATCGGATCCAAAACCCGACCTGATAGCTTAACAGCGTTCCATTACGGTGGATGCCACGTGTCGGTCACCCTTGACGAAAGCACTTCTGTGACACGCAATTTATCGTCATGGAAGAGGACACTTCCGTGATGATAATTTTGGTAATGTCATGGAACACTTCTACGACAGCACAGGTATGACTATGTTGATTCTGTCATAAAATCGTCATGGATGTACATGCATGACAAAAAACGTGACCTACTATGACAAACACATATCATCACGGAAGTGTATTTTTTTTGTAGTGTATTGTTGCCTAGTTTTAAAAAATAGGTTATTGCAGCCACTAGCAAACTGCGGAAAAAGAACTGCAATGACTACAAGCAAACAAATAAACAAGACAACAAGGAAATAAATAAGCAAGCAACTAACGCTAGGCTATCACGGCTATTACACATATTACATCCACTGGGCATCAAAGTTCGCCACCAGTGCAAATATAGGGAACAAAGCAGCATATCTTATACACTGGTTGTCAAAGTTGGCGACAAGCGCAAATAAACGCCGTAGCAAAACAAATCCAGAACTGAAACCAATTTAGAACACCTCAAGAAACAATATCCTGGGTACCCATAATGCTGGCAAGACGCTTAGCAAGCTTATTAACTTTCTCTTGTTTGGCGCTTAAATCCTCCAGCGCTTGCTGTTGCACTAGGAAATATGCATTTGAATTTTGTAGGGACTTCCTCAGTCCTTCAGCTTCCTATCACAGCACATCTGATCGATGTCTTTAAACTTGAAGTTGAGACTCAAGAAGATGAACTGATTCAGGCAGCGAGTTCGAAGAGCTTGTGCCAGAAGTAGTGGCTAGTAACTCGAACACTACATCAAGACAGGACTTTTGGGTTCTGTCACTATCATCAAGATAGTTTTTATCAGCTTTCTTGGAGACCAACAGGGATGTCTCACTATCTTGAACCTTATCTGCATTACTTCCTTTACCATTGGATAACGTGGTACTATTCTCCAATATTTTGCCCGCATTCTAAAAGAGAAACAAGCAGACACATCACATGTTTACCATGTTTTACATGAAACTTATTTTGGTAAATGAGTTCAGTAGTAAAGTGGACAGGATAACAGCATGAAACAGACATATATCTATGTACCATGGTCACTTTATGGTCTATATCATTCTAGTTTTTGTTGCCAAATCAAGATAGAGACACAGTTCAAATAATATTTGTTCAAGACAAAGAAGAATAGACAGAATATAAGTGTGGGAAACTATAGAGCAATAACAACACTTTTAATGTGCATGACATGAGAACATAAGTGTTTATTCAATTGAAACTGAAATCAACATGGAGCAGGTTACAACAGCAAACCAGTTAAAGAAACAGGTTTAAAACATACCTGTTGTGCCATTGGAGTTTCAATTCCATCCTTCAAATTTGAAAATAGTTGGTATGAGTAAATACAGTAATGCAAGAGCAAAGGAGTATGAACCATAGCTACAGAACCTGACCTGAGAACAAATCTTCTTCTCCTTTAAGCGTTGAGTTGGGATTCGGAGTGGTGGTCCTCGTGCTTTGGGCACTGCAGTTCCCTTACTAACTGCTCGTGTTTGGGTGCTCTATGGTGGAGACGGTGTTGTATCAACTGGAACTGGGTTACTATCTGCCGGGGTTGGGGTTAGAAGGGGTGTAGCTAGTTCTCTGTCTAACTGTGTAGGGGTACAATCTGCGAGAGTATGTGTTATGTGTGGTGGATCTGGTACTTGGGCAAGTACAACCGTGGTTCTATCTGCATCAACTGGTAGCACTATCTTTTCTGAAGACCGTGTTGTTACTCCCTTAGATACTGCCATCACCCTCTCCAATTCAAATGGCTGATAAACAAGAAAAGTAATTGAAAGTATAGACATTGTATGATAGACAGGTGCAATGGATAGTGGGGAATAAAAGAGGGCATGAAATAATTCATATTTATGTTGTCTAACCAAACAGGATAGCATGACACAATTGCACATATATGATGGCTAACTAAACAGGATAGCATGACACAATTTCACATTATGATGGCTAACTAAAAAAGATGGAAATACATAGTTCAAAATATGAGACTATGTAAACAGGATGACATGATATAACTATATAATGTGTTTATTTAATAGGTTGGCATGCCATAATTCACATACATTCACGGATAGAATTCCATAATTCAAGATATGATGACTGTAAACACTAAACGGGATGAGATGATATAACTATATGATGTCTTTATTAAATGGGTTGCCATGCCATAGTTCAGATATATGATGTGTATGTACTATGTAAACATGATGGCATGATATAATTCAAATATATGATTTATATAGTAAGTAATTAAAAAGATGGCAATCCATATATGATGTAAAAACTAAGCAATGCAAGACAACATGCATGACATGGGTAATATAACCCAGCCAAGTTTGAGCATAGACCTCAGGGGGGAAATAGGACTGGTCATCAGTCTCTGAATCCTCCTCTGAGGAGCTCTCTGTAACCAGCAAGATGTCTGCTTCAGCAGGTAGCATTGTCTGTTCTGAATACCTTGTTTTCACTCCAGATACTTCCATCACCGCTTCAAATGGCTGATGCACAAGAAGAGTAGTTGAATATACAAACGTTGTCGACAAATGGAACACGTAATACAAAAAAATGATAGCATGATATAATTCACATACATGATGATTGGCTAAACAGCATGGCATTGCATAATTCACATATATAATTCCTTTGCAACAAGATAGCATTGTATAATTCACATATATAATGTCTTGCAACAAAATGGCAATGCATAATTCACATATATGGTAATTAGACACTGAACATGTGGCATTCACACAAAGCATGTCTAAACTAATCAAATGACATAGCAATGCGAGACACCATACGCACGACATGAGCAACATAACCCTGCCAAGTTAGAGCATATGTCTGTCTCTGAATCCTCCTCTGAGGAGCTATCCGTAAGAAGCGAGATATGCGCTTCGTCAGATAGCATAGTCTGCTCTGAAGACCTTGTTTTTACTCCAGAATTTGCCATCACCGTGTCAAATGGCTGATGCACACGAGCAGTTGAATACACTAACATTGTTAACAAATGTAATATGTAACAAAAAAAAGGATGGCCTGATATAATTTACATATAAGATGACTGGCTAAGCAGGATGGCATTGCAAAATTCACATATATGATGCCTGGCTAAACAAAATGGTGTTGCATGATTCACATAAATGATGAATAAACTAAACATATGGCATTCACACAAAGGATGTCTAAACTAAGCAGATGACATATTTGATGTATAAAGTAAGCAATGCAAGACACCATATGCATGATATAACCAACATCAGCATGCCAAGTTAGAGCGAAGACCTCAGGGAGTAAATAGGAGTTGTCTTCTCCTTCTGAATCCCCCTCACAACAGATATCTTCCTCTCGATTACAATCTGAAATGCGTGGAGGGGGGCTGCCTTTGCGCCTACCATGGAGCGACATCTGCATGAAATTTTATTGCCATGCAAGGCTCGTCTCTTTTGCTCTACATTTTCAGTTCCATTGTTTACAATAACTGTCATGCATAGGAATAAAACATAGTGAGATTATGTAAGGAGTGCATGCAGAAATCTAGAGTGATGGTAGCAACCTATGGATAGATCGAAAACCAATAATAGCAGGCAGATAATGGCTTCAGTTAAAAAATACAGATAATGGCTTATTTAGTGTTTGTTTCCCACCCAACATGAGACCCATAGTAGACACCGGAGATTAACCAGATAGTAGATAGATACTATTGATTGCGGCCCCGATATGTACCCCACAACCATTTAAAAACTCAAGTTTGACCATTAGTTTGAAGCTAACTCAGAGTCTAATCGATGAACAGGACGATAAAGTAGCATGTAATATTAAGCGATGCATAACGTAAGCAGACACGAAAGAGTGCGACCTCTCTTGCGGACCCGTGTAGTCCTTGAGGTCATCTACTCGGTTGATGATGGTAATGTAGTTTTCATGGTTGTCGGCGGTGTGGAAGAAGATTTGAGGCGGCGAACGACAGTCTGGAGGCTGGATCCCTGCTGTGCTGGACCCTTCTATCGTTGGAGCAGCTGAGCTGCGGTGGACGACGACGCAGCAGGAGCGGGACAAACCACGCAGGGTTTTCTTTGACAACTATCTGTAAGAGAAGTAATTCTGTAAGGGCTCATTTGAATTGGAGGATTCCAACAATGCAGGGATAGGAAATAGACAGGAATAGGATAGGAATGCACCTGCAAAACAGAGAATATAAAAACACATGATTTCTGCCAATCTGGGTGTTTGATTCACAACAACTGGAAGATCACAGGATGCAAAGAAGCATGGTGATATTAAGTCAAACCACAAGAAAATGTATGGTTATAATGCTATTATGCTATTATCTCTTAGTCTTGTGCTTTATGAATAGGAATTTGAAAAGGAGGACAAGTGAAAATTAAAATTCCTACGTTTTTTCTTTCAAGGAGACACTAAAGGAACAAATCTGTGTGCTCAGTGGACAATGTTGGATTTAGGGTTCCGACAGACCCTTGAGGTTCGAACACTGGGGTGCGCGCGGAGGTTTCGCCTTCTACCTACCTGTTCCTCACCGAATCGCTAAGATCTAAATCTACGAGAAGCACAACGCACGAGACACAGGGTTTATATTGGTTCAGGCCACCATTGTGGTGTAATACCCTACTCCAGTGTGTGGCGTGTTGGATTGCCTCTTGGGCTGACGATGAACAATACAAGGAAGAACAGCCTCGCGAGGGTCTGTTCTTGTGGTGGCGTTGTCCCTTTGTAGGGGTTGATTCTAGATGCCTATCTTATCTCCAGATTCCTATCCAGATGCCTCTACCCTGCGGGTGGCTAGCCCTATTTATAGGCAAAGGCCCTGGGCCTCTTCCCAAATATTGAGTGGGAAGGGCGCCAACAATTGGCCATTTCGAAGGGGAACATCTAGTACACTTATCCTAACTAAAGTTGGTCCTCGCCTGTCAAAGGCTCTGGTGGTGACGCTGACTTGGGCTCCACGGTGACCTCCATCCTACCATTGGACTGGCCTTGGTCTTGTTGCACCGAAATGAACGCCTTTGCTTGATGCTCTCGCCTGCGCTTGCTTCCCTTGCACCAAAGAGGAAAGAAGGACACTGTGCGGGCTAGCGCCCGGCTGGCGCCCTTGGTCGTCATTGCTTGTGTCATGGGCACCTCGCGAGGTACCCCGCCTTGAACTCTCCGCCTCCTCGTGAGCCAGCCTGACGAGGCCGTGCCTGAGGAAGCTCCTTGTCATCCGCCCTGCGAGGCTTGGCCCCTCGCCAGGGTCTTGAGCTTGTGTTGATGAAGATGGGCCATGGTGGGCCCCCTTTGAGCCATGCCGCAGGCCGCAGGCAGGCAAGTCTGGGACCCCCGTTCCCAGAACACCGACAGTAGCCCCCGGGCCCAAGGCGCGCCCGGGCTTGGCCGAGCAGAGAGGCGAAAGGGTAAGTGCGAAGCATCGCGGGCACTAACAGCCTGCGGCCTTGGGAGACGCGTGGCCGTTGATTGGACGCGGGTGGCACTGTTCCCCCACGCCTCCTCATTTGGTGTCAGGCTAGGCGGACTTGCAGTTGTACACAGCCACTCCCTTTCCGTTGCTCGTGCGCCCTCTGTCCTTCCTCCTCTCGAACTCCAGCTTCTGCTTCGAAGCCAATCTCGAACCTTTCCTCCCTCCTTCCGTCGCCATGGCTCCGACGAAGAAGGGGAGAGGGAAGGGACCCATGCCTTTGCCTCGCTCGCCGCCGCCGGCGGCCCCCGCCGTGGATCGGTCGATCATAGTCAATCGAGAGGGCTTGGGCAAGGTCAGTTCGGCCCTGGCCACCATCTTCAATGAATGCGGGAGGACGACGGCCTGGCCCGCGTCTCGGTTCTCCATCGACAGGATAATCACCGAGGTTCCCTATTTCGTTGACGCCCTGTGGGCGGGGCTAATTCCCCCCTTCTCCGATTTCTTCAACGCCGTGCTCTCCCATCATCAGATCCACATGATGCATCTGGTTCCTAACTCCATTACTCTTCTAGCGGTCTTCGCCTTTGTTTGTGAGGCTATGGTAGGCATCCTCCCTTCGGTCGCCCTGTTGCACCACTTCTTCGCTCTGCGCCTTGTCGACCCCGCCCAATGCTCGGGGTGCATGAGCTTCATTGTTGCACCTGAGACAGCGGCCTCAGGGATTGACTTTGGTTTTCCTCCGCCCGCGCCTGGGTTCCACGAGCAGTGGCTGTATGTGGATGTGTGGGTGCCTAGCCCCCTGCTGTCGAAGCCGACCTCGCCTGCTGGTCCTAATTCAGGCTGGGGCCAGGAGACGCTCACAAACCCCCAGCTCTTCTTCGTCTGGCATCGCTTCAAGTGCTTGAGATCGCTTGACGTGATGGCACCCAAGGTGGTGAAGGAGTTCCTGCTACGCCGCGTCGCCCCTCTCCAGTGCCACTCTCGCCGAATGTGGGCCTTCAACGGGCGCGGGGATCGTATGAGGCTCCAGGAAGAGGACCTAACGCTTGAAGCATTGAGGAAGGTACTCTTGGTTCTGATCGGGGACCCCAACCCTGGCAGTATCCAGCAAGGGGAGGCCTTGCTGTACCTCTGTTCGGGCAGGAGAGACTTTGTGAATCAGATGCCCGTCTTTAATGAATGGGGACCGCACCCCGTTGGCCTTCAGGGGCCTCGCGAGAATCCAGTGACGGTGGCCGCCCTTTCAGTTGGCCGAGGCGACTCTTCCTCATGTGGCGGAGCAGGGAGGCATGAGCCTCCGGAGGCCGCGGGTGCCCCCGCCGGGGCGACAGCACCGGGCAGCGCTCAGGAGGGAGCGGCCCCTGAGGCCCATGCTGCCGGGGCTGAGGGCGGCGAGCAGCCGCCTGCCGCACACGGGTCCGAGGCCTCCAAGGCCCCGGCTGCTTTTCTTGGTGGGGCGACCGGCGGCGCGCATCAGGCAACCCCTGACGCGGGCCGGCTTGACGCTTCCTCTTCATCGCAGGCTGACCCCTGCGCTCAACTCTTGGGCTGCTTCCACGTGGACTTTGCGGCCCTCCAGAAGAGAAGGGAGGCCCTGGGTGACGATTACCCTTGTCGCCTGCTGAAGCGTAGAAAGTACTTCGCCATCGATGAGTAAGCCTTCTCCCTTCCCAGCTCCAGATTCTTCGGCTGCCCTTCCTGACCCTTGCTCCGCAGGGCCCTTCCTCCCGAGCTCACAGAGATGACTAAGGAGCCATCCCCCCTGCTTCTGCCTTCCCCACCGTCTCCGGTCGCTCCGAGCAGTAGAGCCCTTGTGGTGAGGCCGGTCGAAGAGACGAATCACCCTGAGGCGCAACACGGCCCCGCGCGCCTCGCAACCTTCCTTCGCGAGGCTTCTCGGGGCATAGCCAGCCTGCCGTGGGCTTCTCGTCCGGTTGTGGATCGCGATTGGCTGGGGTACTCCCAGCGCTCTTCGCTTGGGGGTGGACTGGCCCCAGGCCGGGCTTCTGGCAAGGCGCGCCCGGTCGTCTCAAGGGTGCCAGCCCCCAGCCCCCCGCCTGGAGGGGGAGCACTATTCTGTGCCCCCTGGTGCTTGCTTGGGGCGGATGACGGCGTGGAAGACGCACTTGAGTGCGCTAGGGAGCGTCGCGCTCTTCGCCAAGGGATCCTTCGGAGGGCGGCTGACGCGGTGAGCCTGCTTGGTGAAGAGCTTGCTGATGAAGATGCGTGCCTTGAGGCCGAGGGCCTGCGCTTGGTTGTGGAGACGCGCGAGCTGGAGGCGGCAGTCGCCATCGCGCGTCGTCAACACGATCTTGACAATGAGGAGGCCAAGGCATCGCTGGCGGCCTCTCGGGTGGCGCGTTCCCGAGCCGTCGATGAAGCCCGAGAAGCTGACCAGCGGCAAGAGGCGACAGAAGAGGAGGCACGGGAACTCCTGGCCCGGTGCCGCTCACTGGAGGGGCAGGTGGAGCTGCGCGAGGCGGCCCTCGCGTCGATGAAGCTGACTTCCAGTGACCCAGCGGAGCTCTAGAAGCGTGAGGAAGCGCTGACGCTAGAAGCTACCGAACACACATGTGAGTACGAACGCCTGGAGACAAGGGAGCGCTTGTTGACACGGGAGGAGGATGATGTCGCTCTGCGGGAAACCCGTGTCTTGGAGGAGATCAGACGTCGGGTGGCAACAGCACGCTCGAACCTCGAGCGTGAGTTCAAGGAGAGGCTGGAGTTGATCCGGATCGAGGCTGAAGGCAGGACCACAGCCCTGAGGACCAAGCTGGAAGAAGTGAAGCAGTGGGTTGATACCTTGCGGGGCGCACTTGATGTGGCGCAGGGGGAGTCGACTACTTCTCGTGCCGCGGTGCTTCTTCTTCGCCAACGGCTGGACGAGGCTGAGGCCGTTGCGTGCCAGAATGCGGACGAGATACGCCAGCAGCGGCTCCTGGAGCATGAGCACGCCCCCATGCTCGCCACGCTTCGGGAGAGAGCCAACACGGCCTTGGGCAACATCTGCGAAGCGGCCGTTGGCGCGCCGCACCCAACCAACTACGCCGACAACCTTCAGTTCTTCACCGACATCGTGACACAGCTGGAGGCGCAGTCGGTCAGGGCCAACAGGTTGATGGAGGAAAGGAGCCACGCCCTGGTCGGGCGCGCCTCTTCCCGTGTCTTCAGCCATCTCCAGAACATGGATCCTCACTTCGACTTCGACGCTGCCATCGCCCCAGTTCCCCAGGCCGTCTGGGGTGACCTGGCGGACTGGGTGGAAGACAACATGGATGCTCTCGTCAGGGACTTCGCTTCAGATGATGATGACGCGATCGTCGCCGCCGACAAGGGCGGCGTGGTGAACGGCCCTGACGCCGCCGGCGAAAACGCAGTGGGCGATGGCGAGGCCAGCGACGCCAGCGACAGTTTGGGTGGTGCTCCAGAGGATGCATTGGGGGATTTATCCGACTGGCCATGCATTGCTCCTGTTTCCTTACCCTGCATGCATAGAACTCAGGCTTTCGACCTGGCGATTGTAAGAGCATTTTGAGAGGGGGTGCCCCTTATGTAAAGCTTATGTTCAGCGTACTAGTGGGTGCCGTATCGCCCACATGCCCGCGCCAAGTGGTTGGCTAAGTGAAGAACCGGCTGGCTAGTTTACCTTTGTCCCATGCGGGTCTTGAGATAATTTGTGGGAGGTTGTGGTGTCTCGAATGCCTCCTGATCGAATCCGTAGGATCTGCGGTGAAAAAACCTCCTAAGAGGACAAGGCGGCGGCAGTCTGGGCTGCACGCAAGCTAGGCCAGACCCGGCTCGTGAGGGGCTCACGAGGGGAGGCAGCTGAGGCGAGGTCGTAACCGAAACGCGAGAGATTGCTCGAATGAGACTAAGCACCCCTTCCCCGAACACACGCAAATCTCGAATTCGAATCCAACTTAAATCCAGCGGGGGAAAGCAACAACCAAGGGAAAAGCAACGAAGGCAGAAAAAGGCAGAGTCCGGCACCTAGTCTAGTCTTGGACATCTTCTCACCAGCGCGGAGCTAAGTGCTGCCACTGGGCATGGGAGGGAGCCCCAGGGCCTGAAGCCGGCACCCCTAAGACTCCGGGGCGTGTACAGCCCCACTCATTATTACGTGAGAGTGTCACGGGGCGGCGAGCTTCACAGGAACTGGGCCTTCTTCACAGGTACCGGCCTTGCTTCATATCGCCAGACGAGGGCCCCGCCTTGCGCCACACTCTAGTGCCATAAACGACGACCGGAAACCAGGACGCCGCCGATGGGGTAGAGCGGTCGCCAGCAGTTCCCCCGACGACCACGGGTCCTCCGCCAGGGGCAGGCCCTGAGGCGCCTCCCCAGCGGAGGGCCTACCTCCTGGGAACGCCTTGCTCCGAACTCCGCGGTGGTGATGTCGGATACCGGCCCCTCCCCTGCAGCCCCCGATGCCTTCCTGTTGAGGGGCAGGAGGCTGCGGGAGCGGGGCAGCTACTTGCTGTGGCGACCTGCACCTCCTGCGACCCATGATTAGCGTATGCCTGCTCCTTAGGAATTAGTGGTACCCAATAATCGTCGCTTCCAGCACGGCCGGTGGGGCCGTCCCGGGACTCCTTGAAGAGCTCAGCTTCTGGTGCCTCGTCCCCCCAGCTTGGGCTGAGGAGCGAGCCTTGTTCACCCTCGCACGGGTGCCCTTGGTCCAACATGCGGGGCACGTACTCTTTGGGGGACGCCACCCCGAAAGCCACGCCATAGTGCTCCGCGCGCCACGCAGCTCTGCTTGATGTGCCAACCTGGGGGTGATAGCGCGACAGCCCACTGGGGCCGTGGGTTGCGACGAGTCCTTCCTCGCTGGCGGGGAGCGGAGTCAGTGCAGCCGGCGGCCCGGTGCTGACGGCTTCATCGGTGTCGGGGTAGCCTTGGAGCCCGCGGGCGCGCGTGGGGCCCCCGCGCGGGCTGCTTTGGGCCTGAGACGGGAGTTGAGTGCAGAAGGGGTGAGCCCCCGAGGCGGTGAAGCCCAGAAGCTCTGCCACCCGCTCTAGCAGCATGTCGCGGCCGCCTTCCATTAGCCTGCACTGCAGCAGCTCTCGGGCCACCGTGAGTGAGGCCCTTGAGTTCGCCTGCTGCCGGCTAGTGTACGGCGCCGTGGCCACGGCATGGTTGGAGGCTCTTGCTGCCGATCGCGTCTGTCGCGGTGTGAGAGCTGTCGGGGTCTGTCCGCGTCGCCCACAGCCCGCAGCGCCCTATGGACCGCGAGCTGCCTGGGGTGTTGGGTCGCCCGGGGCGAGCGGCTCTGCACGGGCGGGCCAAGCCGCCCAGGGGGCAGGGTTGCCCGCTTGGTCACCGGACATGGTGATGACGACGCGGCGGTACGCGAAGCGGCAGAAGGTGGATCCCGGGGCACCCCTACCTAGCGCGCCAAATGTCGGATTTAGGGTTCCGGCAGACCCTTGAGGTTCGAACACTGGGGTGCGCGTGGAGGTTTCGCCTTCTACCTACCTGTTCCTCACCGAATCGCTAAGATCTAAAACTACGAGAAGCACAACACAAGAGACACAGGGTTTATACTGGTTCAGGCCACCATTGTGGTGTAATACCCTACTCCAGTGTGTGGCATGGTGGATTGCCTCTTGGGCTGATGATGAACAATACAAGGAAGAACAGCCTCGCGAGGGTCTGTTCTTATGGTGGCGTTGTCCCTTTGGAGGGGTTGATTCTAGATGTCTATCTTATCTCCAGATTCCTATCTAGATGCCTCTACCCTGCGGGTGGCTACCCCTATTTATAGGCAAAGGCCCTGGGCCTCTTCCCAAATATTGAACGAGAAGGGCGCCAACAATTGGCCATTTCGAAGGGGAACATCTAGTACACTTCTCCTGACTAAAGTTGGTCCTCGCCTGTCAAAGGCTCTGGTGGTGACGCCGACTTGGGCTCCACGGTGACCTCCATCCTGTCGTTGGACTGGCCTTGGTCTTGTTGCACCAAAATGGACGCCTTTGCTTGCTGCTCTCGCCTGCGCTTGCTCCCCTTGCACCAAAGAGGAAACAAGGACACTGCATGGGCTGGCGCCCTTGGTCGTCATGGCTTGCGACATGGGCACCTCGCGAGGTACCCCGCCTTGAACTCTCCGCCTCCTCGTGAGCCAGCCTGACAAGGCCGTGCCCGAGAAAGCTCCTTGTCGTCCGCCCCGCGAGGCTTGGCCCCTCGCGAGGGTCTTGAGCTTGTGTTCATGAAGATGGGCCGTGTTGGGCCCCCTTTGAGCCATGCTGCAGGCCGCAGGCAGGCAAGTCTGGGGACCCCCGTTCCCAGAACACCGACAGTAGCCCCGGGCCCAAGGCGCGCCCGGCCTTGGCAGAGCAGAGAGGCGAAAGGGCAAGTGTGAAGCGTCGCGAGCCCTAACAGCCTGCGGCCTTGGGCGACGAGTGGCGGTTGATTGGACGCGGGTGGAGTTGCTCATTTGGTGCCAGGCTAGGCGGACTTGCAGTTGTACATAGCTACTCCCCTTTCTGTTGCTCGTGCGCCCTCTGTCCTTCCTCCTCTCGAAATCCAGCTTCTGCTTCGAAGCCAATCTCGAACCTTTCCTCCCCCCTTCCGTCGCCATGGCTCCGACGAAGTAGGGGAGAGGGAAGGGACCCATGCCTTTGCCTCGCTCGCCGCCGTCGGTGGCCCCCGCCGTGGATCGGTCGATCATAGTCAATCGAGAGGGCTTGGGCAAGGTCAGGTCGGCCCTGGCCACCATCTTCAATGAATGCGGGAGGACGACGGCCTGGCCAGCGTCTCGGTTCTCCATCGACAGGATAATCACCGAGGTTCCCTATTTCGTCGACGCCCTATGGGCGGGGCTAATTCCCCCTTCTCCGATTTCTTCAATGCCGTGCTCTCCCATTATCAGATCCACATGATGCATCTTGGTCCTGACTCCATTACTCTTCTGGCGGTCTTCGCCTTTGTTTGCGAGGCTATGGTAGGCATCCTCCCTTCGGTCGCCCTGTTGCGCCACTTCTTCGCTCTGCGCCTTGTCGACCCCGCCCAATGCTCGCGGTGCGTGAGCTTCATTGCTGCACCTGAGACGGCGGCCTCAGGGATTGACTTTGGTCTTCCTCCGCACGCGCCTGGGTTCCGCGAGTGGTGGCTGTATGTGGATGTGGGGGTGCCCAGCCCCTGCTGTCGAAGCCGACCTCGCCTGCTGTTCCTAATTCAGGCTGGGGCCAGGAGACGCTCACAAGCCCCCAGCTCTTCTTCGTCTGGTGTCGCTTCGAGTGCTTGAGATCGCTTGACGCGACGGCACCCAAGGTGGTGAAGGAGTTCCTGCTACGCCGCGTCGCCCCTCTCCAGCTCCACCCTCGCCGAATGTGGGCCTTCAACGGGCGCGGGGATCGTATGAGGCTCCAGGAACACCGACAGACAATATATATAACATGTATGAGTAAAAAAGAGATGCAACAAGTGTACAACCTCTTTGGCGAAGCCATGTCGATCTCAGCGTGATTGGGTTGGCCAGCGAGGATGCTCTGGCTGACTTTGCTGTCGGAGGAGGGGAAGAAGATCTTAGGCGTCTAGAGATTGAGCCCGAGGTACTGCTCCACTGTGATGGAGGGTTTCGTCTTTGGAGTAGCTCCGGTGAGTTGTACGACGCCCAGATTGAAGCAGGACAAGAGAGACAACGAACAACGTTAACCTGAGTGGAATTCTAATAGCATCTCCAATACATGAGGTAAAATACATAACCACAAAGTGCTAGATGTTATACATCAGCCGCTCATCTCTGAACTTAACTGTCGAAACTGAATTTAACTGTCGAAACTGAACTTAACTGTCGAAAGTGAATCTAACTGTCGAAACTGAACTTAACTATCGAAACTGAATTTTGCCGTCGAAACTGAATTTTGCTGTTGAAACTGAACGCACTAGCAAGGTGAGGCTACACATCGGTCGACTGACTTTTTCATCTCTGGTCAGTTGATTTTGCAGCCGTTGGATACGAAATCAGGGGCCTGCGGTTCATCTTCAACCTCCACCCCCTTGAGCCGCCAGCCACCACCAGTCAAACAGCAGCCCCCGCCACCCGCGGCCGGCGGTGCGCCGCCCCGCCCTCCCCGAAAACACTCCCCACCGTCGGTTCGCCGCCGCCCCGGCCATCCCTCTAGGACCCACCGTGCAGAGCTTTTTCTCTGGTGATCCCCACGCCACCGCCCCGCCAACACCCTGCCACCGCCGGCAACCACCGCCCCCACCCTGAACCCTAAGATAGATAGTGGGGTACCTCTTTGGCAAGCCCCCTCCCCTCTGCGGCTGGTTCTTCCTTCACCCCGGTGAGCCCCCCCACCCCCTGAAAATCGACTAATCCAAAAGTCGATTCGATCGACTAAAGTGTAGCTAAATCGGAGCAGCATCGCAAGCAAGAGCAAGAGCGAGAGCAGCAGCGCGAGCAAGAGCAATAGCAAGAGCAGACCAGGCAGGGGACCGAGAGCAAGAGCAGAGCAGCAGCGCGAGCGAGAGCTAAAGTAGCAGCAGCTCCTACTGATGTGGACATTGCCACTGAGGGAGCGACGCCATGGAGGAAGTGGCCGGTGACGCTGTCATGGATGGAGCCACGCCGTTTCAGCTCGAGACCGAGCGCCGGAAGCACGGTGAGATCGAATCAAGATGAAAATGCGGCGATTAGTGTACAACCTCTTTGGTGGCGCCGATTAGGCCATAGCTTCATCCGAGGAAACAGTGATGATGATGCTCTTCCGGTGGTGCAGGTGAAGACGGTGGTGTGGGAATGGAGGTGGTGCGAAAGACGAGGGGAACATCGGGGCAGCTCCTTGGAGGTGGAGGATGGGGTGGCTGAACCGGCGGGATGACAAGATCGACGATGGATCCTCATCCGGTACGGTGGATGAGGGACGTCGAGGTGTTGTTGTGGACGACATCATCGGGGAAGAGGCTCCGGCTGGGTGGCGGACGGAGCAGGGTATGGGGTTTCGTCGTGGGTTTTTGCGGCCTTGGTGTATGAATGGGTGGGCCGATGGGATGGCAGTGGGGAACCATGGCTTAGGGACGCGCTTGTCCGAAATGTGGGGTAAGTTATGAAAGTACCCCCACCGATTTGAGGCGGTTCTTTCGGTTCAGGGGTACCACGGGCATTTCGCGTGTCGGGATTTCACCGGAGGTGGGAATTTTCATGTGCATTGTAATTTCGGAATAGCAAGGCGCGGGTTGAGAGGGAGGGAGTTGTCGAACATGACGAGACAAAGATATATCTTAAATATTTCGGGCTAACAAGGCACGGGTTGAAATTTTCGGACAAGCCTAACGTGTATTGTACCAAATCAATGCGCACTACAAATGTCATTCAAAATTTTGAATTCATGTTATGTTCAATTAAAATATTTCGCTGCGTGTATAATGCATGCAACCTACTACTCAAATGAACGTTTTAGTGCATTCCAAACGTATATACTACTGCTTCAATGTGAACTAAATTTGAATTTGTTTCTCTATTTGAATAATATCTACAGTAATGATTGTTGTGAAGTCAAAGCATTTGAATTCATTTCTCTGTTTTAATAAGATCTACAATCAACATTATTGTGAAGTTAAACCATCGTTTGTGTATTACGTTCACAGCACACCACATGATTAGTCTCGAGTTACATATGAACTATGTGTACTATATGAACTCAAACTCGATTTTTTGAATCCACTTTATTTTGATTTCAAATCACATTACATTTCTAACTCTAGCTAGATCTTCATAATCTAAACCATGTCTCATATGTATAATGTGTTTATCACATTATGTATGGTGCCCGCCCCCTACGCCTACAAGTATTTAGATGTGAGTTGCAAACACCACACATTACCACAAATTCAAATAAAATGTGAGAATGTTCGATATATAGTATTGTTTAGATTGTTCAATATTTAGTTGTAAGCTGCAAACGCCACACATCATCACAAATTCAAATAAAATGTGAGATTGTTTGATGTATAGTATGGTTTAGTTTTTTCGGCATTTAGTTGTGAGTTGCAAACGCCATGCATTATCACATTATGGTATAACATGTGCACAACACGTGTATCACCGCTATATTCATGCATGCAATGTTTAAAACACTATGATCTCCTATTCAAATATATGAATCCGCTTTCATATCAAATTATGATCTTTGTTAGTCTCTTACACCACACAATCCTCTAACCTTTGTAGCTACCACTAACTTTTCTCTCATGCATGCACACGCCCTCCTCGCCCCCCCTCCCTCGACATTCTATCCACCGGGCACATTCATTTTTTTCTTTAGGTGGTTCTCCCAGAGTCTCCACAACTCCTTTCTGACACACACCGATGGAACCTCTCCAGCGATGCCTGCCTACAACATACACACAAACCTTCAATCTCCTCCTTTATCTGTCCTTGCCTCGTGTCTCTCATACGGTCACACACACGTGTAAACTCTCGTCCCTCTTTTCATCGATCTCAAAACCGCACACTCCTCCCCCTATCTAGCTAGTAGCTAGGCCTCTTGCACCACCTCCTAGCTCCATTCTCTCTGTCTATCCGTCTCGCTGGGCCTTATTTGCCTCTAACAAATGGACGTACACCGACCGATCTCTCGCTATGCGTATAGCTAGCTAGGTCCTTATTACTCGTTTTTACCCACGCGTCGATCGATCTACCTCATTAGTCATGTCTCTTCCTTCCTCCGACAAACAACAATTGATCTACCGATCTAGTTAGATTTGCTTACCAAACACATGGTTCCCCTTCATCATCCACGGATGCGTCCCGACAGATCTATCATGCACAGGCACACACAGAAACACATCCCCGCTCTTATTGATAACATTGCAGTTCCACCCTCAGTTTGTCTGGTAGGCCTCTCCCACCATCTTTGAGAAGCAACTCCATCACCCATTCATCACTCTACCCCTCTCCCTCCCTCTCTCTCTCTCCTCTCTCTCTCTCTGTCCCATCATATTTCCCGTCCTTTAGTTATGTATGGATGTCGACTGATCTCCCTCAAGACATAGCTGGGTCTCTCCTTCTCAACACATATATGAATCGTTCTACCTCTATAGTTAGGCCTCTGCCTACCCCTCC